>NW_028328342.1:0-80827 GCF_048544385.1 Mastigoproctus giganteus
AAAAATGAAGTGTTTTCCAGTGTATCTGCTTGAATAAAGTAAATGTGCAAGATTTTATAAAGAAATAACGGAAAATAAGTGAGTTTTTCCCAGAACAATTAACCCTATGCTTTACTATGGGAATCCTCCCTATGCTTTACTATGGGAAACAAATACCATGTCGATTCACTAATTTCATATGAAGGATTTCTTTAAAAACGAAGTGATTCCGACTATACCTGCATGAATGAACTAAACTAGCCCCTTTTTTTAAAGAAACTCCCGAAATTAAATGAGTTTTTTCCAGGAAAATCTCCCCATTGCTTTACTATGGGAATATGGTACCATGTGGAATATCTATTTTAGTTTCAAGGATTTCGTTAAAAGTGAAGTGTTTTCCAGTATATATGCGTGAATAAAGTAAGTGTGCAAGAATTTGTAAAGAAATAACGGAAATTAAGTGAGTTTTTCCAAGAACAATTCAACCCTATGCTTTACTATGGGAATCCGCCCTATGCTTTACTATGGGAAACAAATACCATGTCGATTCACTAATTTCATATGATGGATTTCTTTAAAAACGAAGTGATTCCGACTATACCTGCGAGAATGAAGTAAACTAGCCCCTTTTTTTAAAGAAACTTCCGAAATTAAATGAGTTTTTTCCTTGAAAATCTCCCCATTGCTTTACTATGGGAATATGGTACCATGTGGAATATCTATTTTAGTTTAAAGGATTTCGTTAAAAGTGAAGTGTTTTCCAGTATATATGCGTGAATAAAGTAAGTGTGCAAGAATTTGTAAAGAAATAACGGAAACTAAGTGAGTTTTTCCAAGAACAATTCAACCCTATGCTTTACTATGGGAATCCTCCCTATGCTTTACTATGGGAAACAAATACCATGTCGATTCACTAATTTCATATGAAGGATTTCTTTAAAAACGAAGTGATTCCGACTATACCTGCATGAATGAACTAAACTAGCCCCTTTTTTTAAAGAAACTCCCGAAATTAAATGAGTTTTTTCCAGGAAAATCTCCCCATTGCTTTACTATGGGAATATGGTACCATGTGGAATATCTATTTTAGTTTCAAGGATTTCGTTAAAAGTGAAGTGTTTTCCAGTATATATGCGTGAATAAAGTAAGTGTGCAAGAATTTGTAAAGAAATAACGGAAATTAAGTGAGTTTTTCCAAGAACAATTCAACCCTATGCTTTACTATGGGAATCCGCCCTATGCTTTACTATGGGAAACTAATACCATGTCGATTCACTAATTTCATATGATGGATTTCTTTAAAAACGAAGTGATTCCGACTATACCTGCGAGAATGAAGTAAACTAGCCCCTTTTTTTAAAGAAACTTCCGAAATTAAATGAGTTTTTTCCTTGAAAATCTCCCCATTGCTTTACTATGGGAATATGGTACCATGTGGAATATCTATTTTAGTTTCAAGGATTTCGTTAAAAGTGAAGTGTTTTCCAGTATATATGCGTGAATAAAGTAAGTGTGCAAGAATTTGTAAAGAAATAACGGAAATTAAGTGAGTTTTTCCAAGAACAATTCAACCCTATGCTTTACTATGGGAATCCTCCCTATGCTTTACTATGGGAAACAAATACCATGTCGATTCACTAATTTCATATGATGGATTTCTTTAAAAACGAAGTGATTCCGACTATACCTGCGAGAATGAAGTAAACTAGCCCCTTTTTTTAAAGAAACTTCCGAAATTAAATGAGTTTTTTTCCTTGAAAATCTCCCCATTGCTTTACTATGGGAATATGGTACCATGTGGAATATCTTTTTTAGTTTCAAGGATTTCGTTAAAAGTGAAGAGTTTTCCAGTATACCTGCGTGAATAAAGTAAGTGTGCAAGATTTTGTAAAGAAATAACGGAAATTAAGTGAGTTTTTTCAAGAATAATTCACCCTATGCTTTACTACGGGAATTCACCCTATGCTTTACTATGGGAAACAAATTCCATGTCGATTCTCTTATTTCATATGAAGGATTTCTATAAAAAGGATATGTTTCCGACTAAACATGCGAGAATGAACTAAACTAGCCGCTTTTTTTCCAGAAAGACCCGAAATTAAATGAGTTTTTTCCAAAAAAATCACCCCATTGCTTTACTATGGGAATATGGTACCATGTGGAATACCTTTTTCAATTTCAACAATTTCGATAAAAACGAAGTGTTTTCTATTAATTCTTCACTAGATACGTTAGTTGGCTAATTTTTGTAAAGAAATATTGGAAATTAAGTGAGTTGTTAAGAAAAGAATTTTATTCAATGCTTCCCTAGGGGACCAAGAATGACTTCAGAAAAAGTGTAGCATTTTCTACGTTTTAGAAAAAAATCTTTGATTTTGCCATTTTTGACACTAATCTCATGTTAAATTATACTCAAGGATTTCAATCGTAAAACTAATTAAACACTTAATATAGCTTATTTATAGGTATATTAACATATTATCATCAAGATTTCAGCAGAAATTAAGTTTAATAAGAAACTGATTTCCCATTAACCTATGGAATCCTCCCTATGCTTTACTATGGGAATATGGTACCATGTGGAACATCTTTTTTAATTTCAAGGATTTCGTTAAAAATGAAGTGTTTTCCAGTGTATCTGCTTGAATAAAGTAAATGTGCAAGATTTTATAAAGAAATAACGGAAAATAAGTGAGTTTTTCCCAGAACAATTAACCCTATGCTTTACTATGGGAATCCTCCCTATGCTTTACTATGGGAAACAAATACCATGTCGATTCACTAATTTCATATGAAGGATTTCTTTAAAAACGAAGTGATTCCGACTATACCTGCATGAATGAACTAAACTAGCCCCTTTTTTTAAAGAAACTACCGAAATTAAATGAGTTTTTTCCAGGAAAATCTCCCCATTGCTTTACTATGGGAATATGGTACCATGTGGAATATCTATTTTAGTTTCAAGGATTTCGTTAAATGTGAAGTGTTTTCCAGTATATATGCGTGAATAAAGTAAGTGTGCAAGAATTTGTAAAGAAATAACGGAAATTAAGTGAGTTTTTCCAAGAACAATTCAACCCTATGCTTTACTATGGGAATCCGCCCTATGCTTTACTATGGGAAACAAATACCATGTCGATTCACTAATTTCATATGATGGATTTCTTTAAAAACGAAGTGATTCCGACTATACCTGCGAGAATGAAGTAAACTAGCCCCTTTTTTTAAAGAAACTTCCGAAATTAAATGAGTTTTTTCCTTGAAAATCTCCCCATTGCTTTACTATGGGAATATGGTACCATGTGGAATATCTATTTTAGTTTCAAGGATTTCGTTAAAAGTGAAGTGTTTTCCAGTATATATGCGTGAATAAAGTAAGTGTGCAAGAATTTGTAAAGAAATAACGGAAATTAAGTGAGTTTTTCCAAGAACAATTCAACCCTATGCTTTACTATGGGAATCCTCCCTATGCTTTACTATGGGAAACAAATACCATGTCGATTCACTAATTTCATATGATGGATTTCTTTAAAAACGAAGTGATTCCGACTATACCTGCGAGAATGAAGTAAACTAGCCCCTTTTTTTAAAGAAACGTCCGAAATTAAATGAGTTTTTTCCTTGAAAATCTCCCCATTGCTTTACTATGGGAATATGGTACCATGTGGAATATCTTTTTCAATTTCAACAATTTCGATAAAAACGAAGTGTTTTCTATTAATTCTTCACTAGATACGTTAGTTGGCTAATTTTTGTAAAGAAATATTGGAAATTAAGTGAGTTGTTAAGAAAAGAATTTTATTCAATGCTTCCCTATGGGACCAAGAACGACTTCAGAAAAAGTGTAGCATTTTCTGCGTTTTAGAAAAAAAATCTTTGATTTTGCCATTTTTGACACTAATCTCATGTTAAATTATACTCAAGGATTTCAATCGTAAAACTAATTAAACACTTAATATAGCTTATTTATAGGTATATTAACATATTATCATCAAGATTTCAGCAGAAATTAAGTTTAAATAAGAAACTGATTTCCCATTAACCTATGGAATCCTCCCTATGCTTTACTATGGGAATATGGTACCATGTGGAACATCTTTTTTAATTTCAAGGATTTCGTTAAAAATGAAGTGTTTTCCAGTGTATCTGCTTGAATAAAGTAAATGTGCAAGATTTTATAAAGAAATAACGGAAAATAAGTGAGTTTTTCCCAGAACAATTAACCCTATGCTTTACTATGGGAATCCTCCCTATGCTTTACTATGGGAAACAAATACCATGTCGATTCACTAATTTCATATGAAGGATTTCTTTAAAAACGAAGTGATTCCGACTATACCTGCATGAATGAACTAAACTAGCCCCTTTTTTTAAAGAAACTCCCGAAATTAAATGAGTTTTTTCCAGGAAAATCTCCCCATTGCTTTACTATGGGAATATGGTACCATGTGGAATATCTATTTTAGTTTCAAGGATTTCGTTAAAAGTGAAGTGTTTTCCAGTATATATGCGTGAATAAAGTAAGTGTGCAAGAATTTGTAAAGAAATAACGGAAATTAAGTGAGTTTTTCCAAGAACAATTCAACCCTATGCTTTACTATGGGAATCCGCCCTATGCTTTACTATGGGAAACAAATACCATGTCGATTCACTAATTTCATATGATGGATTTCTTTAAAAACGAAGTGATTCCGACTATACCTGCGAGAATGAAGTAAACTAGCCCCTTTTTTTAAAGAAACTTCCGAAATTAAATGAGTTTTTTCCTTGAAAATCTCCCCATTGCTTTACTATGGGAATATGGTACCATGTGGAATATCTATTTTAGTTTAAAGGATTTCGTTAAAAGTGAAGTGTTTTCCAGTATATATGCGTGAATAAAGTAAGTGTGCAAGAATTTGTAAAGAAATAACGGAAACTAAGTGAGTTTTTCCAAGTACAATTCAACCCTATGCTTTACTATGGGAATCCTCCCTATGCTTTACTATGGGAAACAAATACCATGTCGATTCACTAATTTCATATGATGGATTTCTTTAAAAACGAAGTGATTCCGACTATAGCTGCAAGAATGAACTAAACTAGCCCCTTTTTTTAAAGAAACGTCCGAAATTAAATGAGTTTTTTCCTTGAAAATCTCCCCATTGCTTTACTATGGGAATATGGTACCATGTGGAATATCTTTTTCAATTTCAACAATTTCGATAAAAACGAAGTGTTTTCTATTAATTCTTCACTAGATACGTTAGTTGGCTAATTTTTGTAAAGAAATATTGGAAATTAAGTGAGTTGTTAAGAAAAGAATTTTATTCAATGCTTCCCTATGGGACCAAGAACGACTTCAGAAAAAGTGTAGCATTTTCTGCGTTTTAGAAAAAAAATCTTTGATTTTGCCATTTTTGACACTAATCTCATGTTAAATTATACTCAAGGATTTCAATCGTAAAACTAATTAAACACTTAATATAGCTTATTTATAGGTATATTAACATATTATCATCAAGATTTCAGCAGAAATTAAGTTTAAATAAGAAACTGATTTCCCATTAACCTATGGAATCCTCCCTATGCTTTACTATGGGAATATGGTACCATGTGGAACATCTTTTTTAATTTCAAGGATTTCGTTAAAAATGAAGTGTTTTCCAGTGTATCTGCTTGAATAAAGTAAATGTGCAAGATTTTATAAAGAAATAACGGAAAATAAGTGAGTTTTTCCCAGAACAATTAACCCTATGCTTTACTATGGGAATCCTCCCTATGCTTTACTATGGGAAACAAATACCATGTCGATTCACTAATTTCATATGAAGGATTTCTTTAAAAACGAAGTGATTCCGACTATACCTGCATGAATGAACTAAACTAGCCCCTTTTTTTAAAGAAACTCCCGAAATTAAATGAGTTTTTTCCAGGAAAATCTCCCCATTGCTTTACTATGGGAATATGGTACCATGTGGAATATCTATTTTAGTTTCAAGGATTTCGTTAAAAGTGAAGTGTTTTCCAGTATATATGCGTGAATAAAGTAAGTGTGCAAGAATTTGTAAAGAAATAACGGAAATTAAGTGAGTTTTTCCAAGAACAATTCAACCCTATGCTTTACTATGGGAATCCGCCCTATGCTTTACTATGGGAAACTAATACCATGTCGATTCACTAATTTCATATGATGGATTTCTTTAAAAACGAAGTGATTCCGACTATACCTGCGAGAATGAAGTAAACTAGCCCCTTTTTTTAAAGAAACTTCCGAAATTAAATGAGTTTTTTCCTTGAAAATCTCCCCATTGCTTTACTATGGGAATATGGTACCATGTGGAATATCTATTTTAGTTTCAAGGATTTCGTTAAAAGTGAAGTGTTTTCCAGTATATATGCGTGAATAAAGTAAGTGTGCAAGAATTTGTAAAGAAATAACGGAAATTAAGTGAGTTTTTCCAAGAACAATTCAACCCTATGCTTTACTATGGGAATCCTCCCTATGCTTTACTATGGGAAACAAATACCATGTCGATTCACTAATTTCATATGATGGATTTCTTTAAAAACGAAGTGATTCCGACTATACCTGCGAGAATGAAGTAAACTAGCCCCTTTTTTTAAAGAAACTTCCGAAATTAAATGAGTTTTTTTCCTTGAAAATCTCCCCATTGCTTTACTATGGGAATATGGTACCATGTGGAATATCTTTTTTAGTTTCAAGGATTTCGTTAAAAGTGAAGAGTTTTCCAGTATACCTGCGTGAATAAAGTAAGTGTGCAAGATTTTGTAAAGAAATAACGGAAATTAAGTGAGTTTTTTCAAGAATAATTCACCCTATGCTTTACTACGGGAATTCACCCTATGCTTTACTATGGGAAACAAATTCCATGTCGATTCTCTTATTTCATATGAAGGATTTCTATAAAAAGGATATGTTTCCGACTAAACATGCGAGAATGAACTAAACTAGCCGCTTTTTTTCCAGAAAGACCCGAAATTAAATGAGTTTTTTCCAAAAAAATCACCCCATTGCTTTACTATGGGAATATGGTACCATGTGGAATACCTTTTTCAATTTCAACAATTTCGATAAAAACGAAGTGTTTTCTATTAATTCTTCACTAGATACGTTAGTTGGCTAATTTTTGTAAAGAAATATTGGAAATTAAGTGAGTTGTTAAGAAAAGAATTTTATTCAATGCTTCCCTAGGGGACCAAGAATGACTTCAGAAAAAGTGTAGCATTTTCTACGTTTTAGAAAAAAATCTTTGATTTTGCCATTTTTGACACTAATCTCATGTTAAATTATACTCAAGGATTTCAATCGTAAAACTAATTAAACACTTAATATAGCTTATTTATAGGTATATTAACATATTATCATCAAGTTTTCAGCAGAGATTAAGTTTAAATAAGAAACTGATTTCCCATTAACCTATGGAATCCTCCCTATGCTTTACTATGGGAATATGGTACCATGTGGAACATCTTTTTTAATTTCAAGGATTTCGTTAAAAATGAAGTGTTTTCCAGTGTATCTGCTTGAATAAAGTAAATGTGCAAGATTTTATAAAGAAATAACGGAAAATAAGTGAGTTTTTCCCAGAACAATTAACCCTATGCTTTACTATGGGAATCCTCCCTATGCTTTACTATGGAAAACAAATACCATGTCGATTCACTAATTTCATATGAAGGATTTCTTTAAAAACGAAGTGATTCCGACTATACCTGCATGAATGAACTAAACTAGCCCCTTTTTTTAAAGAAACTCCCGAAATTAAATGAGTTTTTTCCAGGAAAATCTCCCCATTGCTTTACTATGGGAATATGGTACCATGTGGAATATCTATTTTAGTTTCAAGGATTTCGTTAAAAGTGAAGTGTTTTCCAGTATATATGCGTGAATGAAGTAAGTGTGCAAGAATTTGTAAAGAAATAACGGAAATTAAGTGAGTTTTTCCAAGAACAATTCAACCCTATGCTTTACTATGGGAATCCGCCCTATGCTTTACTATGGGAAACAAATACCATGTCGATTCACTAATTTCATATGATGGATTTCTTTAAAAACGAAGTGATTCCGACTATACCTGCGAGAATGAAGTAAACTAGCCCCTTTTTTTAAAGAAACGTCCGAAATTAAATGAGTTTTTTCCTTGAAAATCTCCCCATTGCTTTACTATGGGAATATGGTACCATGTGGAATATCTATTTTAGTTTCAAGGATTTCGTTAAAAGTGAAGTGTTTTCCAGTATATATGCGTGAATAAAGTAAGTGTGCAAGAATTTGTAAAGAAATAACGGAAATTAAGTGAGTTTTTCCAAGAACAATTCAACCCTATGCTTTACTATGGGAATCCTCCCTATGCTTTACTATGGGAAACAAATACCATGTCGATTCACTAATTTCATATGATGGATTTCTTTAAAAACGAAGTGATTCCGACTATACCTGCGAGAATGAAGTAAACTAGCCCCTTTTTTTAAAGAAACGTCCGAAATTAAATGAGTTTTTTCCTTGAAAATCTCCCCATTGCTTTACTATGGGAATATGGTACCATGTGGAATATCTTTTTCAATTTCAACAATTTCGATAAAAACGAAGTGTTTTCTATTAATTCTTCACTAGATACGTTAGTTGGCTAATTTTTGTAAAGAAATATTGGAAATTAAGTGAGTTGTTAAGAAAAGAATTTTATTCAATGCTTCCCTATGGGACCAAGAACGACTTCAGAAAAAGTGTAGCATTTTCTGCGTTTTAGAAAAAAAATCTTTGATTTTGCCATTTTTGACACTAATCTCATGTTAAATTATACTCAAGGATTTCAATCGTAAAACTAATTAAACACTTAATATAGCTTATTTATAGGTATATTAACATATTATCATCAAGATTTCAGCAGAAATTAAGTTTAAATAAGAAACTGATTTCCCATTAACCTATGGAATCCTCCCTATGCTTTACTATGGGAATATGGTACCATGTGGAACATCTTTTTTAATTTCAAGGATTTCGTTAAAAATGAAGTGTTTTCCAGTGTATCTGCTTGAATAAAGTAAATGTGCAAGATTTTATAAAGAAATAACGGAAAATAAGTGAGTTTTTCCCAGAACAATTAACCCTATGCTTTACTATGGGAATCCTCCCTATGCTTTACTATGGGAAACAAATACCATGTCGATTCACTAATTTCATATGAAGGATTTCTTTAAAAACGAAGTGATTCCGACTATACCTGCATGAATGAACTAAACTAGCCCCTTTTTTTAAAGAAACTCCCGAAATTAAATGAGTTTTTTCCAGGAAAATCTCCCCATTGCTTTACTATGGGAATATGGTACCATGTGGAATATCTATTTTAGTTTCAAGGATTTCGTTAAAAGTGAAGTGTTTTCCAGTATATATGCGTGAATAAAGTAAGTGTGCAAGAATTTGTAAAGAAATAACGGAAATTAAGTGAGTTTTTCCAAGAACAATTCAACCCTATGCTTTACTATGGGAATCCGCCCTATGCTTTACTATGGGAAACAAATACCATGTCGATTCACTAATTTCATTTGATGGATTTCTTTAAAAACGAAGTGATTCCGACTATACCTGCGAGAATGAAGTAAACTAGCCCCCTTTTTTAAAGAAACTTCCGAAATTAAATGAATTTTTTCCAAAAAAATCACCCCATTGCTTTACTATGGGAATATGGTACCTGTGGAATACCTTTTTCAATTTCAACAATTTCGATAAAAACGAAGTGTTTTCTATTAATTCTTCACTAGATACGTTAGTTGGCTAATTTTTGTAAAGAAATATTGGAAATTAAGTGAGTTGTTAAGAAAAGAATTTTATTCAATGCTTCCCTAGGGGACCAAGAATGACTTCAGAAAAAGTGTAGCATTTTCTACGTTTTAGAAAAAAATCTTTGATTTTGCCATTTTTGACACTAATCTCATGTTAAATTATACTCAAGGATTTCAATCGTAAAACTAATTAAACACTTAATATAGCTTATTTATAGGTATATTAACATATTATCATCAAGTTTTCAGCAGAGATTAAGTTTAAATAAGAAACTGATTTCCCATTAACCTATGGAATCCTCCCTATGCTTTACTATGGGAATATGGTACCATGTGGAACATCTTTTTTAATTTCAAGGATTTCGTTAAAAATGAAGTGTTTTCCAGTGTATCTGCTTGAATAAAGTAAATGTGCAAGATTTTATAAAGAAATAACGGAAAATAAGTGAGTTTTTCCCAGAACAATTAACCCTATGCTTTACTATGGGAATCCTCCCTATGCTTTACTATGGAAAACAAATACCATGTCGATTCACTAATTTCATATGAAGGATTTCTTTAAAAACGAAGTGATTCCGACTATACCTGCATGAATGAACTAAACTAGCCCCTTTTTTTAAAGAAACTCCCGAAATTAAATGAGTTTTTTCCAGGAAAATCTCCCCATTGCTTTACTATGGGAATATGGTACCATGTGGAATATCTATTTTAGTTTCAAGGATTTCGTTAAAAGTGAAGTGTTTTCCAGTATATATGCGTGAATGAAGTAAGTGTGCAAGAATTTGTAAAGAAATAACGGAAATTAAGTGAGTTTTTCCAAGAACAATTCAACCCTATGCTTTACTATGGGAATCCGCCCTATGCTTTACTATGGGAAACAAATACCATGTCGATTCACTAATTTCATATGATGGATTTCTTTAAAAACGAAGTGATTCCGACTCTACCTGCGAGAATGAAGTAAACTAGCCCCTTTTTTTAAAGAAACGTCCGAAATTAAATGAGTTTTTTCCTTGAAAATCTCCCCATTGCTTTACTATGGGAATATGGTACCATGTGGAATATCTATTTTAGTTTCAAGGATTTCGTTAAAAGTGAAGTGTTTTCCAGTATATATGCGTGAATAAAGTAAGTGTGCAAGAATTTGTAAAGAAATAACGGAAATTAAGTGAGTTTTTCCAAGAACAATTCAACCCTATGCTTTACTATGGGAATCCTCCCTATGCTTTACTATGGGAAACAAATACCATGTCGATTCACTAATTTCATATGATGGATTTCTTTAAAAACGAAGTGATTCCGACTATACCTGCGAGAATGAAGTAAACTAGCCCCTTTTTTTAAAGAAACGTCCGAAATTAAATGAGTTTTTTCCTTGAAAATCTCCCCATTGCTTTACTATGGGAATATGGTACCATGTGGAATATCTTTTTCAATTTCAACAATTTCGATAAAAACGAAGTGTTTTCTATTAATTCTTCACTAGATACGTTAGTTGGCTAATTTTTGTAAAGAAATATTGGAAATTAAGTGAGTTGTTAAGAAAAGAATTTTATTCAATGCTTCCCTATGGGACCAAGAACGACTTCAGAAAAAGTGTAGCATTTTCTGCGTTTTAGAAAAAAAATCTTTGATTTTGCCATTTTTGACACTAATCTCATGTTAAATTATACTCAAGGATTTCAATCGTAAAACTAATTAAACACTTAATATAGCTTATTTATAGGTATATTAACATATTATCATCAAGATTTCAGCAGAAATTAAGTTTAAATAAGAAACTGATTTCCCATTAACCTATGGAATCCTCCCTATGCTTTACTATGGGAATATGGTACCATGTGGAACATCTTTTTTAATTTCAAGGATTTCGTTAAAAATGAAGTGTTTTCCAGTGTATCTGCTTGAATAAAGTAAATGTGCAAGATTTTATAAAGAAATAACGGAAAATAAGTGAGTTTTTCCCAGAACAATTAACCCTATGCTTTACTATGGGAATCCTCCCTATGCTTTACTATGGGAAACAAATACCATGTCGATTCACTAATTTCATATGAAGGATTTCTTTAAAAACGAAGTGATTCCGACTATACCTGCATGAATGAACTAAACTAGCCCCTTTTTTTAAAGAAACTCCCGAAATTAAATGAGTTTTTTCCAGGAAAATCTCCCCATTGCTTTACTATGGGAATATGGTACCATGTGGAATATCTATTTTAGTTTCAAGGATTTCGTTAAAAGTGAAGTGTTTTCCAGTATATATGCGTGAATAAAGTAAGTGTGCAAGAATTTGTAAAGAAATAACGGAAATTAAGTGAGTTTTTCCAAGAACAATTCAACCCTATGCTTTACTATGGGAATCCGCCCTATGCTTTACTATGGGAAACAAATACCATGTCGATTCACTAATTTCATTTGATGGATTTCTTTAAAAACGAAGTGATTCCGACTATACCTGCGAGAATGAAGTAAACTAGCCCCCTTTTTTAAAGAAACTTCCGAAATTAAATGAATTTTTTCCAAAAAAATCACCCCATTGCTTTACTATGGGAATATGGTACCATGTGGAATACCTTTTTCAATTTCAACAATTTCGATAAAAACGAAGTGTTTTCTATTAATTCTTCACTAGATACGTTAGTTGGCTAATTTTTGTAAAGAAATATTGGAAATTAAGTGAGTTGTTAAGAAAAGAATTTTATTCAATGCTTCCCTAGGGGACCAAGAACGACTTCAGAAAAAGTGTAGCATTTTCTACGTTTTAGAAAAAAAATCTTTGATTTTGCCATTTTTGACACTAATCTCATGTTAAATTATACTCAAGGATTTCAATCGTAAAACTAATTAAACACTTAATATAGCTTATTTATAGGTATATTAACATATTATCATCAAGATTTCAGCAGAAATTAAGTTTAAATAAGAAACTGATTTCCCATTAACCTATGGAATCCTCCCTATGCTTTACTATGGGAATATGGTACCATGTGGAACATCTTTTTTAATTTCAAGGATTTCGTTAAAAATAAAGTGTTTTCCAGTGTATCTGCTTGAATAAAGTAAATGTGCAAGATTTTATAAAGAAATAACGGAAAATAAGTGAGTTTTTCCCAGAACAATTAACCCTATGCTTTACTATGGGAATCCTCCCTATGCTTTACTATGGGAAACAAATACCATGTCGATTCACTAATTTCATATGAAGGATTTCTTTAAAAACGAAGTGATTCCGACTATACCTGCATGAATGAACTAAACTAGCCCCTTTTTTTAAAGAAACTCCCGAAATTAAATGAGTTTTTTCCTTGAAAATCTCCCCATTGCTTTACTATGGGAATATGGTACCATGTGGAATATCTATTTTAGTTTCAAGGATTTCGTTAAAAGTGAAGTGTTTTCCAGTATATATGCGTGAATAAAGTAAGTGTGCAAGAATTTGTAAAGAAATAACGGAAATTAAGTGAGTTTTTCCAAGAACAATTCAACCCTATGCTTTACTATGGGAATCCTCCCTATGCTTTACTATGGGAAACAAATACCATGTCGATTCACTAATTTCATATGATGGATTTCTTTAAAAACGAAGTGATTCCGACTATACCTGCGAGAATGAAGTAAACTAGCCCCTTTTTTTAAAGAAACGTCCGAAATTAAATGAGTTTTTTCCTTGAAAATCTCCCCATTGCTTTACTATGGGAATATGGTACCATGTGGAATATCTTTTTCAATTTCAACAATTTCGATAAAAACGAAGTGTTTTCTATTAATTCTTCACTAGATACGTTAGTTGGCTAATTTTTGTAAAGAAATATTGGAAATTAAGTGAGTTGTTAAGAAAAGAATTTTATTCAATGCTTCCCTATGGGACCAAGAACGACTTCAGAAAAAGTGTAGCATTTTCTGCGTTTTAGAAAAAAAATCTTTGATTTTGCCATTTTTGACACTAATCTCATGTTAAATTATACTCAAGGATTTCAATCGTAAAACTAATTAAACACTTAATATAGCTTATTTATAGGTATATTAACATATTATCATCAAGATTTCAGCAGAAATTAAGTTTAAATAAGAAACTGATTTCCCATTAACCTATGGAATCCTCCCTATGCTTTACTATGGGAATATGGTACCATGTGGAACATCTTTTTTAATTTCAAGGATTTCGTTAAAAATGAAGTGTTTTCCAGTGTATCTGCTTGAATAAAGTAAATGTGCAAGATTTTATAAAGAAATAACGGAAAATAAGTGAGTTTTTCCCAGAACAATTAACCCTATGCTTTACTATGGGAATCCTCCCTATGCTTTACTATGGGAAACAAATACCATGTCGATTCACTAATTTCATATGAAGGATTTCTTTAAAAACGAAGTGATTCCGACTATACCTGCATGAATGAACTAAACTAGCCCCTTTTTTTAAAGAAACTCCCGAAATTAAATGAGTTTTTTCCAGGAAAATCTCCCCATTGCTTTACTATGGGAATATGGTACCATGTGGAATATCTATTTTAGTTTCAAGGATTTCGTTAAAAGTGAAGTGTTTTCCAGTATATATGCGTGAATAAAGTAAGTGTGCAAGAATTTGTAAAGAAATAACGGAAATTAAGTGAGTTTTTCCAAGAACAATTCAACCCTATGCTTTACTATGGGAATCCGCCCTATGCTTTACTATGGGAAACAAATACCATGTCGATTCACTAATTTCATATGATGGATTTCTTTAAAAACGAAGTGATTCCGACTATACCTGCGAGAATGAAGTAAACTAGCCCCTTTTTTTAAAGAAACTTCCGAAATTAAATGAGTTTTTTCCTTGAAAATCTCCCCATTGCTTTACTATGGGAATATGGTACCATGTGGAATATCTATTTTAGTTTAAAGGATTTCGTTAAAAGTGAAGTGTTTTCCAGTATATATGCGTGAATAAAGTAAGTGTGCAAGAATTTGTAAAGAAATAACGGAAACTAAGTGAGTTTTTCCAAGTACAATTCAACCCTATGCTTTACTATGGGAATCCTCCCTATGCTTTACTATGGGAAACAAATACCATGTCGATTCACTAATTTCATATGATGGATTTCTTTAAAAACGAAGTGATTCCGACTATAGCTGCAAGAATGAACTAAACTAGCCCCTTTTTTTAAAGAAACGTCCGAAATTAAATGAGTTTTTTCCTTGAAAATCTCCCCATTGCTTTACTATGGGAATATGGTACCATGTGGAATATCTTTTTCAATTTCAACAATTTCGATAAAAACGAAGTGTTTTCTATTAATTCTTCACTAGATACGTTAGTTGGCTAATTTTTGTAAAGAAATATTGGAAATTAAGTGAGTTGTTAAGAAAAGAATTTTATTCAATGCTTCCCTATGGGACCAAGAACGACTTCAGAAAAAGTGTAGCATTTTCTGCGTTTTAGAAAAAAAATCTTTGATTTTGCCATTTTTGACACTAATCTCATGTTAAATTATACTCAAGGATTTCAATCGTAAAACTAATTAAACACTTAATATAGCTTATTTATAGGTATATTAACATATTATCATCAAGATTTCAGCAGAAATTAAGTTTAAATAAGAAACTGATTTCCCATTAACCTATGGAATCCTCCCTATGCTTTACTATGGGAATATGGTACCATGTGGAACATCTTTTTTAATTTCAAGGATTTCGTTAAAAATGAAGTGTTTTCCAGTGTATCTGCTTGAATAAAGTAAATGTGCAAGATTTTATAAAGAAATAACGGAAAATAAGTGAGTTTTTCCCAGAACAATTAACCCTATGCTTTACTATGGGAATCCTCCCTATGCTTTACTATGGGAAACAAATACCATGTCGATTCACTAATTTCATATGAAGGATTTCTTTAAAAACGAAGTGATTCCGACTATACCTGCATGAATGAACTAAACTAGCCCCTTTTTTTAAAGAAACTCCCGAAATTAAATGAGTTTTTTCCAGGAAAATCTCCCCATTGCTTTACTATGGGAATATGGTACCATGTGGAATATCTATTTTAGTTTCAAGGATTTCGTTAAAAGTGAAGTGTTTTCCAGTATATATGCGTGAATAAAGTAAGTGTGCAAGAATTTGTAAAGAAATAACGGAAATTAAGTGAGTTTTTCCAAGAACAATTCAACCCTATGCTTTACTATGGGAATCCGCCCTATGCTTTACTATGGGAAACTAATACCATGTCGATTCACTAATTTCATATGATGGATTTCTTTAAAAACGAAGTGATTCCGACTATACCTGCGAGAATGAAGTAAACTAGCCCCTTTTTTTAAAGAAACTTCCGAAATTAAATGAGTTTTTTCCTTGAAAATCTCCCCATTGCTTTACTATGGGAATATGGTACCATGTGGAATATCTATTTTAGTTTCAAGGATTTCGTTAAAAGTGAAGTGTTTTCCAGTATATATGCGTGAATAAAGTAAGTGTGCAAGAATTTGTAAAGAAATAACGGAAATTAAGTGAGTTTTTCCAAGAACAATTCAACCCTATGCTTTACTATGGGAATCCTCCCTATGCTTTACTATGGGAAACAAATACCATGTCGATTCACTAATTTCATATGATGGATTTCTTTAAAAACGAAGTGATTCCGACTATACCTGCGAGAATGAAGTAAACTAGCCCCTTTTTTTAAAGAAACTTCCGAAATTAAATGAGTTTTTTTCCTTGAAAATCTCCCCATTGCTTTACTATGGGAATATGGTACCATGTGGAATATCTTTTTTAGTTTCAAGGATTTCGTTAAAAGTGAAGAGTTTTCCAGTATACCTGCGTGAATAAAGTAAGTGTGCAAGATTTTGTAAAGAAATAACGGAAATTAAGTGAGTTTTTTCAAGAATAATTCACCCTATGCTTTACTACGGGAATTCACCCTATGCTTTACTATGGGAAACAAATTCCATGTCGATTCTCTTATTTCATATGAAGGATTTCTATAAAAAGGATATGTTTCCGACTAAACATGCGAGAATGAACTAAACTAGCCGCTTTTTTTCCAGAAAGACCCGAAATTAAATGAGTTTTTTCCAAAAAAATCACCCCATTGCTTTACTATGGGAATATGGTACCATGTGGAATACCTTTTTCAATTTCAACAATTTCGATAAAAACGAAGTGTTTTCTATTAATTCTTCACTAGATACGTTAGTTGGCTAATTTTTGTAAAGAAATATTGGAAATTAAGTGAGTTGTTAAGAAAAGAATTTTATTCAATGCTTCCCTAGGGGACCAAGAATGACTTCAGAAAAAGTGTAGCATTTTCTACGTTTTAGAAAAAAATCTTTGATTTTGCCATTTTTGACACTAATCTCATGTTAAATTATACTCAAGGATTTCAATCGTAAAACTAATTAAACACTTAATATAGCTTATTTATAGGTATATTAACATATTATCATCAAGATTTCAGCAGAAATTAAGTTTAATAAGAAACTGATTTCCCATTAACCTATGGAATCCTCCCTATGCTTTACTATGGGAATATGGTACCATGTGGAACATCTTTTTTAATTTCAAGGATTTCGTTAAAAATGAAGTGTTTTCCAGTGTATATGCTTGAATAAAGTAAATGTGCAAGATTTTATAAAGAAATAACGGAAAATAAGTGAGTTTTTCCCAGAACAATTAACCCTATGCTTTACTATGGGAATCCTCCCTATGCTTTACTATGGGAAACAAATACCATGTCGATTCACTAATTTCATATGAAGGATTTCTTTAAAAACGAAGTGATTCCGACTATACCTGCATGAATGAACTAAACTAGCCCCTTTTTTTAAAGAAACTACCGAAATTAAATGAGTTTTTTCCAGGAAAATCTCCCCATTGCTTTACTATGGGAATATGGTACCATGTGGAATATCTATTTTAGTTTCAAGGATTTCGTTAAATGTGAAGTGTTTTCCAGTATATATGCGTGAATAAAGTAAGTGTGCAAGAATTTGTAAAGAAATAACGGAAATTAAGTGAGTTTTTCCAAGAACAATTCAACCCTATGCTTTACTATGGGAATCCGCCCTATGCTTTACTATGGGAAACAAATACCATGTCGATTCACTAATTTCATATGATGGATTTCTTTAAAAACGAAGTGATTCCGACTATACCTGCGAGAATGAAGTAAACTAGCCCCTTTTTTTAAAGAAACTTCCGAAATTAAATGAGTTTTTTCCTTGAAAATCTCCCCATTGCTTTACTATGGGAATATGGTACCATGTGGAATATCTATTTTAGTTTCAAGGATTTCGTTAAAAGTGAAGTGTTTTCCAGTATATATGCGTGAATAAAGTAAGTGTGCAAGAATTTGTAAAGAAATAACGGAAATTAAGTGAGTTTTTCCAAGAACAATTCAACCCTATGCTTTACTATGGGAATCCTCCCTATGCTTTACTATGGGAAACAAATACCATGTCGATTCACTAATTTCATATGAAGGATTTCTTTAAAAACGAAGTGATTCCGACTATACCTGCATGAATGAACTAAACTAGCCCCTTTTTTTAAAGAAACTCCCGAAATTAAATGAGTTTTTTCCAGGAAAATCTCCCCATTGCTTTACTATGGGAATATGGTACCATGTGGAATATCTATTTTAGTTTCAAGGATTTCGTTAAAAGTGAAGTGTTTTCCAGTATATATGCGTGAATAAAGTAAGTGTGCAAGAATTTGTAAAGAAATAACGGAAATTAAGTGAGTTTTTCCAAGAACAATTCAACCCTATGCTTTACTATGGGAATCCGCCCTATGCTTTACTATGGGAAACTAATACCATGTCGATTCACTAATTTCATATGATGGATTTCTTTAAAAACGAAGTGATTCCGACTATACCTGCGAGAATGAAGTAAACTAGCCCCTTTTTTTAAAGAAACTTCCGAAATTAAATGAGTTTTTTCCTTGAAAATCTCCCCATTGCTTTACTATGGGAATATGGTACCATGTGGAATATCTATTTTAGTTTCAAGGATTTCGTTAAAAGTGAAGTGTTTTCCAGTATATATGCGTGAATAAAGTAAGTGTGCAAGAATTTGTAAAGAAATAACGGAAATTAAGTGAGTTTTTCCAAGAACAATTCAACCCTATGCTTTACTATGGGAATCCTCCCTATGCTTTACTATGGGAAACAAATACCATGTCGATTCACTAATTTCATATGATGGATTTCTTTAAAAACGAAGTGATTCCGACTATACCTGCGAGAATGAAGTAAACTAGCCCCTTTTTTTAAAGAAACTTCCGAAATTAAATGAGTTTTTTTCCTTGAAAATCTCCCCATTGCTTTACTATGGGAATATGGTACCATGTGGAATATCTTTTTTAGTTTCAAGGATTTCGTTAAAAGTGAAGAGTTTTCCAGTATACCTGCGTGAATAAAGTAAGTGTGCAAGATTTTGTAAAGAAATAACGGAAATTAAGTGAGTTTTTTCAAGAATAATTCACCCTATGCTTTACTACGGGAATTCACCCTATGCTTTACTATGGGAAACAAATTCCATGTCGATTCTCTTATTTCATATGAAGGATTTCTATAAAAAGGATATGTTTCCGACTAAACATGCGAGAATGAACTAAACTAGCCGCTTTTTTTCCAGAAAGACCCGAAATTAAATGAGTTTTTTCCAAAAAAATCACCCCATTGCTTTACTATGGGAATATGGTACCATGTGGAATACCTTTTTCAATTTCAACAATTTCGATAAAAACGAAGTGTTTTCTATTAATTCTTCACTAGATACGTTAGTTGGCTAATTTTTGTAAAGAAATATTGGAAATTAAGTGAGTTGTTAAGAAAAGAATTTTATTCAATGCTTCCCTAGGGGACCAAGAATGACTTCAGAAAAAGTGTAGCATTTTCTACGTTTTAGAAAAAAATCTTTGATTTTGCCATTTTTGACACTAATCTCATGTTAAATTATACTCAAGGATTTCAATCGTAAAACTAATTAAACACTTAATATAGCTTATTTATAGGTATATTAACATATTATCATCAAGATTTCAGCAGAAATTAAGTTTAATAAGAAACTGATTTCCCATTAACCTATGGAATCCTCCCTATGCTTTACTATGGGAATATGGTACCATGTGGAACATCTTTTTTAATTTCAAGGATTTCGTTAAAAATGAAGTGTTTTCCAGTGTATCTGCTTGAATAAAGTAAATGTGCAAGATTTTATAAAGAAATAACGGAAAATAAGTGAGTTTTTCCCAGAACAATTAACCCTATGCTTTACTATGGGAATCCTCCCTATGCTTTACTATGGGAAACAAATACCATGTCGATTCACTAATTTCATATGAAGGATTTCTTTAAAAACGAAGTGATTCCGACTATACCTGCATGAATGAACTAAACTAGCCCCTTTTTTTAAAGAAACTACCGAAATTAAATGAGTTTTTTCCAGGAAAATCTCCCCATTGCTTTACTATGGGAATATGGTACCATGTGGAATATCTATTTTAGTTTCAAGGATTTCGTTAAATGTGAAGTGTTTTCCAGTATATATGCGTGAATAAAGTAAGTGTGCAAGAATTTGTAAAGAAATAACGGAAATTAAGTGAGTTTTTCCAAGAACAATTCAACCCTATGCTTTACTATGGGAATCCGCCCTATGCTTTACTATGGGAAACAAATACCATGTCGATTCACTAATTTCATATGATGGATTTCTTTAAAAACGAAGTGATTCCGACTATACCTGCGAGAATGAAGTAAACTAGCCCCTTTTTTTAAAGAAACTTCCGAAATTAAATGAGTTTTTTCCTTGAAAATCTCCCCATTGCTTTACTATGGGAATATGGTACCATGTGGAATATCTATTTTAGTTTCAAGGATTTCGTTAAAAGTGAAGTGTTTTCCAGTATATATGCGTGAATAAAGTAAGTGTGCAAGAATTTGTAAAGAAATAACGGAAATTAAGTGAGTTTTTCCAAGAACAATTCAACCCTATGCTTTACTATGGGAATCCTCCCTATGCTTTACTATGGGAAACAAATACCATGTCGATTCACTAATTTCATATGATGGATTTCTTTAAAAACGAAGTGATTCCGACTATACCTGCGAGAATGAAGTAAACTAGCCCCTTTTTTTAAAGAAACGTCCGAAATTAAATGAGTTTTTTCCTTGAAAATCTCCCCATTGCTTTACTATGGGAATATGGTACCATGTGGAATATCTTTTTCAATTTCAACAATTTCGATAAAAACGAAGTGTTTTCTATTAATTCTTCACTAGATACGTTAGTTGGCTAATTTTTGTAAAGAAATATTGGAAATTAAGTGAGTTGTTAAGAAAAGAATTTTATTCAATGCTTCCCTATGGGACCAAGAACGACTTCAGAAAAAGTGTAGCATTTTCTGCGTTTTAGAAAAAAAATCTTTGATTTTGCCATTTTTGACACTAATCTCATGTTAAATTATACTCAAGGATTTCAATCGTAAAACTAATTAAACACTTAATATAGCTTATTTATAGGTATATTAACATATTATCATCAAGATTTCAGCAGAAATTAAGTTTAAATAAGAAACTGATTTCCCATTAACCTATGGAATCCTCCCTATGCTTTACTATGGGAATATGGTACCATGTGGAACATCTTTTTTAATTTCAAGGATTTCGTTAAAAATGAAGTGTTTTCCAGTGTATCTGCTTGAATAAAGTAAATGTGCAAGATTTTATAAAGAAATAACGGAAAATAAGTGAGTTTTTCCCAGAACAATTAACCCTATGCTTTACTATGGGAATCCTCCCTATGCTTTACTATGGGAAACAAATACCATGTCGATTCACTAATTTCATATGAAGGATTTCTTTAAAAACGAAGTGATTCCGACTATACCTGCATGAATGAACTAAACTAGCCCCTTTTTTTAAAGAAACTCCCGAAATTAAATGAGTTTTTTCCAGGAAAATCTCCCCATTGCTTTACTATGGGAATATGGTACCATGTGGAATATCTATTTTAGTTTCAAGGATTTCGTTAAAAGTGAAGTGTTTTCCAGTATATATGCGTGAATAAAGTAAGTGTGCAAGAATTTGTAAAGAAATAACGGAAATTAAGTGAGTTTTTCCAAGAACAATTCAACCCTATGCTTTACTATGGGAATCCGCCCTATGCTTTACTATGGGAAACAAATACCATGTCGATTCACTAATTTCATATGATGGATTTCTTTAAAAACGAAGTGATTCCGACTATACCTGCGAGAATGAAGTAAACTAGCCCCTTTTTTTAAAGAAACTTCCGAAATTAAATGAGTTTTTTCCTTGAAAATCTCCCCATTGCTTTACTATGGGAATATGGTACCATGTGGAATATCTATTTTAGTTTAAAGGATTTCGTTAAAAGTGAAGTGTTTTCCAGTATATATGCGTGAATAAAGTAAGTGTGCAAGAATTTGTAAAGAAATAACGGAAACTAAGTGAGTTTTTCCAAGAACAATTCAACCCTATGCTTTACTATGGGAATCCTCCCTATGCTTTACTATGGGAAACAAATACCATGTCGATTCACTAATTTCATATGAAGGATTTCTTTAAAAACGAAGTGATTCCGACTATACCTGCATGAATGAACTAAACTAGCCCCTTTTTTTAAAGAAACTCCCGAAATTAAATGAGTTTTTTCCAGGAAAATCTCCCCATTGCTTTACTATGGGAATATGGTACCATGTGGAATATCTATTTTAGTTTCAAGGATTTCGTTAAAAGTGAAGTGTTTTCCAGTATATATGCGTGAATAAAGTAAGTGTGCAAGAATTTGTAAAGAAATAACGGAAATTAAGTGAGTTTTTCCAAGAACAATTCAACCCTATGCTTTACTATGGGAATCCGCCCTATGCTTTACTATGGGAAACTAATACCATGTCGATTCACTAATTTCATATGATGGATTTCTTTAAAAACGAAGTGATTCCGACTATACCTGCGAGAATGAAGTAAACTAGCCCCTTTTTTTAAAGAAACTTCCGAAATTAAATGAGTTTTTTCCTTGAAAATCTCCCCATTGCTTTACTATGGGAATATGGTACCATGTGGAATATCTATTTTAGTTTCAAGGATTTCGTTAAAAGTGAAGTGTTTTCCAGTATATATGCGTGAATAAAGTAAGTGTGCAAGAATTTGTAAAGAAATAACGGAAATTAAGTGAGTTTTTCCAAGAACAATTCAACCCTATGCTTTACTATGGGAATCCTCCCTATGCTTTACTATGGGAAACAAATACCATGTCGATTCACTAATTTCATATGATGGATTTCTTTAAAAACGAAGTGATTCCGACTATACCTGCGAGAATGAAGTAAACTAGCCCCTTTTTTTAAAGAAACTTCCGAAATTAAATGAGTTTTTTTCCTTGAAAATCTCCCCATTGCTTTACTATGGGAATATGGTACCATGTGGAATATCTTTTTTAGTTTCAAGGATTTCGTTAAAAGTGAAGAGTTTTCCAGTATACCTGCGTGAATAAAGTAAGTGTGCAAGATTTTGTAAAGAAATAACGGAAATTAAGTGAGTTTTTTCAAGAATAATTCACCCTATGCTTTACTACGGGAATTCACCCTATGCTTTACTATGGGAAACAAATTCCATGTCGATTCTCTTATTTCATATGAAGGATTTCTATAAAAAGGATATGTTTCCGACTAAACATGCGAGAATGAACTAAACTAGCCGCTTTTTTTCCAGAAAGACCCGAAATTAAATGAGTTTTTTCCAAAAAAATCACCCCATTGCTTTACTATGGGAATATGGTACCATGTGGAATACCTTTTTCAATTTCAACAATTTCGATAAAAACGAAGTGTTTTCTATTAATTCTTCACTAGATACGTTAGTTGGCTAATTTTTGTAAAGAAATATTGGAAATTAAGTGAGTTGTTAAGAAAAGAATTTTATTCAATGCTTCCCTAGGGGACCAAGAATGACTTCAGAAAAAGTGTAGCATTTTCTACGTTTTAGAAAAAAATCTTTGATTTTGCCATTTTTGACACTAATCTCATGTTAAATTATACTCAAGGATTTCAATCGTAAAACTAATTAAACACTTAATATAGCTTATTTATAGGTATATTAACATATTATCATCAAGATTTCAGCAGAAATTAAGTTTAATAAGAAACTGATTTCCCATTAACCTATGGAATCCTCCCTATGCTTTACTATGGGAATATGGTACCATGTGGAACATCTTTTTTAATTTCAAGGATTTCGTTAAAAATGAAGTGTTTTCCAGTGTATCTGCTTGAATAAAGTAAATGTGCAAGATTTTATAAAGAAATAACGGAAAATAAGTGAGTTTTTCCCAGAACAATTAACCCTATGCTTTACTATGGGAATCCTCCCTATGCTTTACTATGGGAAACAAATACCATGTCGATTCACTAATTTCATATGAAGGATTTCTTTAAAAACGAAGTGATTCCGACTATACCTGCATGAATGAACTAAACTAGCCCCTTTTTTTAAAGAAACTACCGAAATTAAATGAGTTTTTTCCAGGAAAATCTCCCCATTGCTTTACTATGGGAATATGGTACCATGTGGAATATCTATTTTAGTTTCAAGGATTTCGTTAAATGTGAAGTGTTTTCCAGTATATATGCGTGAATAAAGTAAGTGTGCAAGAATTTGTAAAGAAATAACGGAAATTAAGTGAGTTTTTCCAAGAACAATTCAACCCTATGCTTTACTATGGGAATCCGCCCTATGCTTTACTATGGGAAACAAATACCATGTCGATTCACTAATTTCATATGATGGATTTCTTTAAAAACGAAGTGATTCCGACTATACCTGCGAGAATGAAGTAAACTAGCCCCTTTTTTTAAAGAAACTTCCGAAATTAAATGAGTTTTTTCCTTGAAAATCTCCCCATTGCTTTACTATGGGAATATGGTACCATGTGGAATATCTATTTTAGTTTCAAGGATTTCGTTAAAAGTGAAGTGTTTTCCAGTATATATGCGTGAATAAAGTAAGTGTGCAAGAATTTGTAAAGAAATAACGGAAATTAAGTGAGTTTTTCCAAGAACAATTCAACCCTATGCTTTACTATGGGAATCCTCCCTATGCTTTACTATGGGAAACAAATACCATGTCGATTCACTAATTTCATATGATGGATTTCTTTAAAAACGAAGTGATTCCGACTATACCTGCGAGAATGAAGTAAACTAGCCCCTTTTTTTAAAGAAACGTCCGAAATTAAATGAGTTTTTTCCTTGAAAATCTCCCCATTGCTTTACTATGGGAATATGGTACCATGTGGAATATCTTTTTCAATTTCAACAATTTCGATAAAAACGAAGTGTTTTCTATTAATTCTTCACTAGATACGTTAGTTGGCTAATTTTTGTAAAGAAATATTGGAAATTAAGTGAGTTGTTAAGAAAAGAATTTTATTCAATGCTTCCCTATGGGACCAAGAACGACTTCAGAAAAAGTGTAGCATTTTCTGCGTTTTAGAAAAAAAATCTTTGATTTTGCCATTTTTGACACTAATCTCATGTTAAATTATACTCAAGGATTTCAATCGTAAAACTAATTAAACACTTAATATAGCTTATTTATAGGTATATTAACATATTATCATCAAGATTTCAGCAGAAATTAAGTTTAAATAAGAAACTGATTTCCCATTAACCTATGGAATCCTCCCTATGCTTTACTATGGGAATATGGTACCATGTGGAACATCTTTTTTAATTTCAAGGATTTCGTTAAAAATGAAGTGTTTTCCAGTGTATCTGCTTGAATAAAGTAAATGTGCAAGATTTTATAAAGAAATAACGGAAAATAAGTGAGTTTTTCCCAGAACAATTAACCCTATGCTTTACTATGGGAATCCTCCCTATGCTTTACTATGGGAAACAAATACCATGTCGATTCACTAATTTCATATGAAGGATTTCTTTAAAAACGAAGTGATTCCGACTATACCTGCATGAATGAACTAAACTAGCCCCTTTTTTTAAAGAAACTCCCGAAATTAAATGAGTTTTTTCCAGGAAAATCTCCCCATTGCTTTACTATGGGAATATGGTACCATGTGGAATATCTATTTTAGTTTCAAGGATTTCGTTAAAAGTGAAGTGTTTTCCAGTATATATGCGTGAATAAAGTAAGTGTGCAAGAATTTGTAAAGAAATAACGGAAATTAAGTGAGTTTTTCCAAGAACAATTCAACCCTATGCTTTACTATGGGAATCCGCCCTATGCTTTACTATGGGAAACAAATACCATGTCGATTCACTAATTTCATATGATGGATTTCTTTAAAAACGAAGTGATTCCGACTATACCTGCGAGAATGAAGTAAACTAGCCCCTTTTTTTAAAGAAACTTCCGAAATTAAATGAGTTTTTTCCTTGAAAATCTCCCCATTGCTTTACTATGGGAATATGGTACCATGTGGAATATCTATTTTAGTTTAAAGGATTTCGTTAAAAGTGAAGTGTTTTCCAGTATATATGCGTGAATAAAGTAAGTGTGCAAGAATTTGTAAAGAAATAACGGAAACTAAGTGAGTTTTTCCAAGTACAATTCAACCCTATGCTTTACTATGGGAATCCTCCCTATGCTTTACTATGGGAAACAAATACCATGTCGATTCACTAATTTCATATGATGGATTTCTTTAAAAACGAAGTGATTCCGACTATAGCTGCAAGAATGAACTAAACTAGCCCCTTTTTTTAAAGAAACGTCCGAAATTAAATGAGTTTTTTCCTTGAAAATCTCCCCATTGCTTTACTATGGGAATATGGTACCATGTGGAATATCTTTTTCAATTTCAACAATTTCGATAAAAACGAAGTGTTTTCTATTAATTCTTCACTAGATACGTTAGTTGGCTAATTTTTGTAAAGAAATATTGGAAATTAAGTGAGTTGTTAAGAAAAGAATTTTATTCAATGCTTCCCTATGGGACCAAGAACGACTTCAGAAAAAGTGTAGCATTTTCTGCGTTTTAGAAAAAAAATCTTTGATTTTGCCATTTTTGACACTAATCTCATGTTAAATTATACTCAAGGATTTCAATCGTAAAACTAATTAAACACTTAATATAGCTTATTTATAGGTATATTAACATATTATCATCAAGATTTCAGCAGAAATTAAGTTTAAATAAGAAACTGATTTCCCATTAACCTATGGAATCCTCCCTATGCTTTACTATGGGAATATGGTACCATGTGGAACATCTTTTTTAATTTCAAGGATTTCGTTAAAAATGAAGTGTTTTCCAGTGTATCTGCTTGAATAAAGTAAATGTGCAAGATTTTATAAAGAAATAACGGAAAATAAGTGAGTTTTTCCCAGAACAATTAACCCTATGCTTTACTATGGGAATCCTCCCTATGCTTTACTATGGGAAACAAATACCATGTCGATTCACTAATTTCATATGAAGGATTTCTTTAAAAACGAAGTGATTCCGACTATACCTGCATGAATGAACTAAACTAGCCCCTTTTTTTAAAGAAACTCCCGAAATTAAATGAGTTTTTTCCAGGAAAATCTCCCCATTGCTTTACTATGGGAATATGGTACCATGTGGAATATCTATTTTAGTTTCAAGGATTTCGTTAAAAGTGAAGTGTTTTCCAGTATATATGCGTGAATAAAGTAAGTGTGCAAGAATTTGTAAAGAAATAACGGAAATTAAGTGAGTTTTTCCAAGAACAATTCAACCCTATGCTTTACTATGGGAATCCGCCCTATGCTTTACTATGGGAAACTAATACCATGTCGATTCACTAATTTCATATGATGGATTTCTTTAAAAACGAAGTGATTCCGACTATACCTGCGAGAATGAAGTAAACTAGCCCCTTTTTTTAAAGAAACTTCCGAAATTAAATGAGTTTTTTCCTTGAAAATCTCCCCATTGCTTTACTATGGGAATATGGTACCATGTGGAATATCTATTTTAGTTTCAAGGATTTCGTTAAAAGTGAAGTGTTTTCCAGTATATATGCGTGAATAAAGTAAGTGTGCAAGAATTTGTAAAGAAATAACGGAAATTAAGTGAGTTTTTCCAAGAACAATTCAACCCTATGCTTTACTATGGGAATCCTCCCTATGCTTTACTATGGGAAACAAATACCATGTCGATTCACTAATTTCATATGATGGATTTCTTTAAAAACGAAGTGATTCCGACTATACCTGCGAGAATGAAGTAAACTAGCCCCTTTTTTTAAAGAAACTTCCGAAATTAAATGAGTTTTTTTCCTTGAAAATCTCCCCATTGCTTTACTATGGGAATATGGTACCATGTGGAATATCTTTTTTAGTTTCAAGGATTTCGTTAAAAGTGAAGAGTTTTCCAGTATACCTGCGTGAATAAAGTAAGTGTGCAAGATTTTGTAAAGAAATAACGGAAATTAAGTGAGTTTTTTCAAGAATAATTCACCCTATGCTTTACTACGGGAATTCACCCTATGCTTTACTATGGGAAACAAATTCCATGTCGATTCTCTTATTTCATATGAAGGATTTCTATAAAAAGGATATGTTTCCGACTAAACATGCGAGAATGAACTAAACTAGCCGCTTTTTTTCCAGAAAGACCCGAAATTAAATGAGTTTTTTCCAAAAAAATCACCCCATTGCTTTACTATGGGAATATGGTACCATGTGGAATACCTTTTTCAATTTCAACAATTTCGATAAAAACGAAGTGTTTTCTATTAATTCTTCACTAGATACGTTAGTTGGCTAATTTTTGTAAAGAAATATTGGAAATTAAGTGAGTTGTTAAGAAAAGAATTTTATTCAATGCTTCCCTAGGGGACCAAGAATGACTTCAGAAAAAGTGTAGCATTTTCTACGTTTTAGAAAAAAATCTTTGATTTTGCCATTTTTGACACTAATCTCATGTTAAATTATACTCAAGGATTTCAATCGTAAAACTAATTAAACACTTAATATAGCTTATTTATAGGTATATTAACATATTATCATCAAGTTTTCAGCAGAGATTAAGTTTAAATAAGAAACTGATTTCCCATTAACCTATGGAATCCTCCCTATGCTTTACTATGGGAATATGGTACCATGTGGAACATCTTTTTTAATTTCAAGGATTTCGTTAAAAATGAAGTGTTTTCCAGTGTATCTGCTTGAATAAAGTAAATGTGCAAGATTTTATAAAGAAATAACGGAAAATAAGTGAGTTTTTCCCAGAACAATTAACCCTATGCTTTACTATGGGAATCCTCCCTATGCTTTACTATGGAAAACAAATACCATGTCGATTCACTAATTTCATATGAAGGATTTCTTTAAAAACGAAGTGATTCCGACTATACCTGCATGAATGAACTAAACTAGCCCCTTTTTTTAAAGAAACTCCCGAAATTAAATGAGTTTTTTCCAGGAAAATCTCCCCATTGCTTTACTATGGGAATATGGTACCATGTGGAATATCTATTTTAGTTTCAAGGATTTCGTTAAAAGTGAAGTGTTTTCCAGTATATATGCGTGAATGAAGTAAGTGTGCAAGAATTTGTAAAGAAATAACGGAAATTAAGTGAGTTTTTCCAAGAACAATTCAACCCTATGCTTTACTATGGGAATCCGCCCTATGCTTTACTATGGGAAACAAATACCATGTCGATTCACTAATTTCATATGATGGATTTCTTTAAAAACGAAGTGATTCCGACTATACCTGCGAGAATGAAGTAAACTAGCCCCTTTTTTTAAAGAAACGTCCGAAATTAAATGAGTTTTTTCCTTGAAAATCTCCCCATTGCTTTACTATGGGAATATGGTACCATGTGGAATATCTATTTTAGTTTCAAGGATTTCGTTAAAAGTGAAGTGTTTTCCAGTATATATGCGTGAATAAAGTAAGTGTGCAAGAATTTGTAAAGAAATAACGGAAATTAAGTGAGTTTTTCCAAGAACAATTCAACCCTATGCTTTACTATGGGAATCCTCCCTATGCTTTACTATGGGAAACAAATACCATGTCGATTCACTAATTTCATATGATGGATTTCTTTAAAAACGAAGTGATTCCGACTATACCTGCGAGAATGAAGTAAACTAGCCCCTTTTTTTAAAGAAACGTCCGAAATTAAATGAGTTTTTTCCTTGAAAATCTCCCCATTGCTTTACTATGGGAATATGGTACCATGTGGAATATCTTTTTCAATTTCAACAATTTCGATAAAAACGAAGTGTTTTCTATTAATTCTTCACTAGATACGTTAGTTGGCTAATTTTTGTAAAGAAATATTGGAAATTAAGTGAGTTGTTAAGAAAAGAATTTTATTCAATGCTTCCCTATGGGACCAAGAACGACTTCAGAAAAAGTGTAGCATTTTCTGCGTTTTAGAAAAAAAATCTTTGATTTTGCCATTTTTGACACTAATCTCATGTTAAATTATACTCAAGGATTTCAATCGTAAAACTAATTAAACACTTAATATAGCTTATTTATAGGTATATTAACATATTATCATCAAGATTTCAGCAGAAATTAAGTTTAAATAAGAAACTGATTTCCCATTAACCTATGGAATCCTCCCTATGCTTTACTATGGGAATATGGTACCATGTGGAACATCTTTTTTAATTTCAAGGATTTCGTTAAAAATGAAGTGTTTTCCAGTGTATCTGCTTGAATAAAGTAAATGTGCAAGATTTTATAAAGAAATAACGGAAAATAAGTGAGTTTTTCCCAGAACAATTAACCCTATGCTTTACTATGGGAATCCTCCCTATGCTTTACTATGGGAAACAAATACCATGTCGATTCACTAATTTCATATGAAGGATTTCTTTAAAAACGAAGTGATTCCGACTATACCTGCATGAATGAACTAAACTAGCCCCTTTTTTTAAAGAAACTCCCGAAATTAAATGAGTTTTTTCCAGGAAAATCTCCCCATTGCTTTACTATGGGAATATGGTACCATGTGGAATATCTATTTTAGTTTCAAGGATTTCGTTAAAAGTGAAGTGTTTTCCAGTATATATGCGTGAATAAAGTAAGTGTGCAAGAATTTGTAAAGAAATAACGGAAATTAAGTGAGTTTTTCCAAGAACAATTCAACCCTATGCTTTACTATGGGAATCCGCCCTATGCTTTACTATGGGAAACAAATACCATGTCGATTCACTAATTTCATTTGATGGATTTCTTTAAAAACGAAGTGATTCCGACTATACCTGCGAGAATGAAGTAAACTAGCCCCCTTTTTTAAAGAAACTTCCGAAATTAAATGAATTTTTTCCAAAAAAATCACCCCATTGCTTTACTATGGGAATATGGTACCTGTGGAATACCTTTTTCAATTTCAACAATTTCGATAAAAACGAAGTGTTTTCTATTAATTCTTCACTAGATACGTTAGTTGGCTAATTTTTGTAAAGAAATATTGGAAATTAAGTGAGTTGTTAAGAAAAGAATTTTATTCAATGCTTCCCTAGGGGACCAAGAATGACTTCAGAAAAAGTGTAGCATTTTCTACGTTTTAGAAAAAAATCTTTGATTTTGCCATTTTTGACACTAATCTCATGTTAAATTATACTCAAGGATTTCAATCGTAAAACTAATTAAACACTTAATATAGCTTATTTATAGGTATATTAACATATTATCATCAAGTTTTCAGCAGAGATTAAGTTTAAATAAGAAACTGATTTCCCATTAACCTATGGAATCCTCCCTATGCTTTACTATGGGAATATGGTACCATGTGGAACATCTTTTTTAATTTCAAGGATTTCGTTAAAAATGAAGTGTTTTCCAGTGTATCTGCTTGAATAAAGTAAATGTGCAAGATTTTATAAAGAAATAACGGAAAATAAGTGAGTTTTTCCCAGAACAATTAACCCTATGCTTTACTATGGGAATCCTCCCTATGCTTTACTATGGAAAACAAATACCATGTCGATTCACTAATTTCATATGAAGGATTTCTTTAAAAACGAAGTGATTCCGACTATACCTGCATGAATGAACTAAACTAGCCCCTTTTTTTAAAGAAACTCCCGAAATTAAATGAGTTTTTTCCAGGAAAATCTCCCCATTGCTTTACTATGGGAATATGGTACCATGTGGAATATCTATTTTAGTTTCAAGGATTTCGTTAAAAGTGAAGTGTTTTCCAGTATATATGCGTGAATGAAGTAAGTGTGCAAGAATTTGTAAAGAAATAACGGAAATTAAGTGAGTTTTTCCAAGAACAATTCAACCCTATGCTTTACTATGGGAATCCGCCCTATGCTTTACTATGGGAAACAAATACCATGTCGATTCACTAATTTCATATGATGGATTTCTTTAAAAACGAAGTGATTCCGACTCTACCTGCGAGAATGAAGTAAACTAGCCCCTTTTTTTAAAGAAACGTCCGAAATTAAATGAGTTTTTTCCTTGAAAATCTCCCCATTGCTTTACTATGGGAATATGGTACCATGTGGAATATCTATTTTAGTTTCAAGGATTTCGTTAAAAGTGAAGTGTTTTCCAGTATATATGCGTGAATAAAGTAAGTGTGCAAGAATTTGTAAAGAAATAACGGAAATTAAGTGAGTTTTTCCAAGAACAATTCAACCCTATGCTTTACTATGGGAATCCTCCCTATGCTTTACTATGGGAAACAAATACCATGTCGATTCACTAATTTCATATGATGGATTTCTTTAAAAACGAAGTGATTCCGACTATACCTGCGAGAATGAAGTAAACTAGCCCCTTTTTTTAAAGAAACGTCCGAAATTAAATGAGTTTTTTCCTTGAAAATCTCCCCATTGCTTTACTATGGGAATATGGTACCATGTGGAATATCTTTTTCAATTTCAACAATTTCGATAAAAACGAAGTGTTTTCTATTAATTCTTCACTAGATACGTTAGTTGGCTAATTTTTGTAAAGAAATATTGGAAATTAAGTGAGTTGTTAAGAAAAGAATTTTATTCAATGCTTCCCTATGGGACCAAGAACGACTTCAGAAAAAGTGTAGCATTTTCTGCGTTTTAGAAAAAAAATCTTTGATTTTGCCATTTTTGACACTAATCTCATGTTAAATTATACTCAAGGATTTCAATCGTAAAACTAATTAAACACTTAATATAGCTTATTTATAGGTATATTAACATATTATCATCAAGATTTCAGCAGAAATTAAGTTTAAATAAGAAACTGATTTCCCATTAACCTATGGAATCCTCCCTATGCTTTACTATGGGAATATGGTACCATGTGGAACATCTTTTTTAATTTCAAGGATTTCGTTAAAAATGAAGTGTTTTCCAGTGTATCTGCTTGAATAAAGTAAATGTGCAAGATTTTATAAAGAAATAACGGAAAATAAGTGAGTTTTTCCCAGAACAATTAACCCTATGCTTTACTATGGGAATCCTCCCTATGCTTTACTATGGGAAACAAATACCATGTCGATTCACTAATTTCATATGAAGGATTTCTTTAAAAACGAAGTGATTCCGACTATACCTGCATGAATGAACTAAACTAGCCCCTTTTTTTAAAGAAACTCCCGAAATTAAATGAGTTTTTTCCAGGAAAATCTCCCCATTGCTTTACTATGGGAATATGGTACCATGTGGAATATCTATTTTAGTTTCAAGGATTTCGTTAAAAGTGAAGTGTTTTCCAGTATATATGCGTGAATAAAGTAAGTGTGCAAGAATTTGTAAAGAAATAACGGAAATTAAGTGAGTTTTTCCAAGAACAATTCAACCCTATGCTTTACTATGGGAATCCGCCCTATGCTTTACTATGGGAAACAAATACCATGTCGATTCACTAATTTCATTTGATGGATTTCTTTAAAAACGAAGTGATTCCGACTATACCTGCGAGAATGAAGTAAACTAGCCCCCTTTTTTAAAGAAACTTCCGAAATTAAATGAATTTTTTCCAAAAAAATCACCCCATTGCTTTACTATGGGAATATGGTACCATGTGGAATACCTTTTTCAATTTCAACAATTTCGATAAAAACGAAGTGTTTTCTATTAATTCTTCACTAGATACGTTAGTTGGCTAATTTTTGTAAAGAAATATTGGAAATTAAGTGAGTTGTTAAGAAAAGAATTTTATTCAATGCTTCCCTAGGGGACCAAGAACGACTTCAGAAAAAGTGTAGCATTTTCTACGTTTTAGAAAAAAAATCTTTGATTTTGCCATTTTTGACACTAATCTCATGTTAAATTATACTCAAGGATTTCAATCGTAAAACTAATTAAACACTTAATATAGCTTATTTATAGGTATATTAACATATTATCATCAAGATTTCAGCAGAAATTAAGTTTAAATAAGAAACTGATTTCCCATTAACCTATGGAATCCTCCCTATGCTTTACTATGGGAATATGGTACCATGTGGAACATCTTTTTTAATTTCAAGGATTTCGTTAAAAATGAAGTGTTTTCCAGTGTATCTGCTTGAATAAAGTAAATGTGCAAGATTTTATAAAGAAATAACGGAAAATAAGTGAGTTTTTCCCAGAACAATTAACCCTATGCTTTACTATGGGAATCCTCCCTATGCTTTACTATGGGAAACAAATACCATGTCGATTCACTAATTTCATATGAAGGATTTCTTTAAAAACGAAGTGATTCCGACTATACCTGCATGAATGAACTAAACTAGCCCCTTTTTTTAAAGAAACTCCCGAAATTAAATGAGTTTTTTCCTTGAAAATCTCCCCATTGCTTTACTATGGGAATATGGTACCATGTGGAATATCTATTTTAGTTTCAAGGATTTCGTTAAAAGTGAAGTGTTTTCCAGTATATATGCGTGAATAAAGTAAGTGTGCAAGAATTTGTAAAGAAATAACGGAAATTAAGTGAGTTTTTCCAAGAACAATTCAACCCTATGCTTTACTATGGGAATCCTCCCTATGCTTTACTATGGGAAACAAATACCATGTCGATTCACTAATTTCATATGATGGATTTCTTTAAAAACGAAGTGATTCCGACTATACCTGCGAGAATGAAGTAAACTAGCCCCTTTTTTTAAAGAAACGTCCGAAATTAAATGAGTTTTTTCCTTGAAAATCTCCCCATTGCTTTACTATGGGAATATGGTACCATGTGGAATATCTTTTTCAATTTCAACAATTTCGATAAAAACGAAGTGTTTTCTATTAATTCTTCACTAGATACGTTAGTTGGCTAATTTTTGTAAAGAAATATTGGAAATTAAGTGAGTTGTTAAGAAAAGAATTTTATTCAATGCTTCCCTATGGGACCAAGAACGACTTCAGAAAAAGTGTAGCATTTTCTGCGTTTTAGAAAAAAAATCTTTGATTTTGCCATTTTTGACACTAATCTCATGTTAAATTATACTCAAGGATTTCAATCGTAAAACTAATTAAACACTTAATATAGCTTATTTATAGGTATATTAACATATTATCATCAAGATTTCAGCAGAAATTAAGTTTAAATAAGAAACTGATTTCCCATTAACCTATGGAATCCTCCCTATGCTTTACTATGGGAATATGGTACCATGTGGAACATCTTTTTTAATTTCAAGGATTTCGTTAAAAATGAAGTGTTTTCCAGTGTATCTGCTTGAATAAAGTAAATGTGCAAGATTTTATAAAGAAATAACGGAAAATAAGTGAGTTTTTCCCAGAACAATTAACCCTATGCTTTACTATGGGAATCCTCCCTATGCTTTACTATGGGAAACAAATACCATGTCGATTCACTAATTTCATATGAAGGATTTCTTTAAAAACGAAGTGATTCCGACTATACCTGCATGAATGAACTAAACTAGCCCCTTTTTTTAAAGAAACTCCCGAAATTAAATGAGTTTTTTCCAGGAAAATCTCCCCATTGCTTTACTATGGGAATATGGTACCATGTGGAATATCTATTTTAGTTTCAAGGATTTCGTTAAAAGTGAAGTGTTTTCCAGTATATATGCGTGAATAAAGTAAGTGTGCAAGAATTTGTAAAGAAATAACGGAAATTAAGTGAGTTTTTCCAAGAACAATTCAACCCTATGCTTTACTATGGGAATCCGCCCTATGCTTTACTATGGGAAACAAATACCATGTCGATTCACTAATTTCATATGATGGATTTCTTTAAAAACGAAGTGATTCCGACTATACCTGCGAGAATGAAGTAAACTAGCCCCTTTTTTTAAAGAAACTTCCGAAATTAAATGAGTTTTTTCCTTGAAAATCTCCCCATTGCTTTACTATGGGAATATGGTACCATGTGGAATATCTATTTTAGTTTAAAGGATTTCGTTAAAAGTGAAGTGTTTTCCAGTATATATGCGTGAATAAAGTAAGTGTGCAAGAATTTGTAAAGAAATAACGGAAACTAAGTGAGTTTTTCCAAGTACAATTCAACCCTATGCTTTACTATGGGAATCCTCCCTATGCTTTACTATGGGAAACAAATACCATGTCGATTCACTAATTTCATATGATGGATTTCTTTAAAAACGAAGTGATTCCGACTATAGCTGCAAGAATGAACTAAACTAGCCCCTTTTTTTAAAGAAACGTCCGAAATTAAATGAGTTTTTTCCTTGAAAATCTCCCCATTGCTTTACTATGGGAATATGGTACCATGTGGAATATCTTTTTCAATTTCAACAATTTCGATAAAAACGAAGTGTTTTCTATTAATTCTTCACTAGATACGTTAGTTGGCTAATTTTTGTAAAGAAATATTGGAAATTAAGTGAGTTGTTAAGAAAAGAATTTTATTCAATGCTTCCCTATGGGACCAAGAACGACTTCAGAAAAAGTGTAGCATTTTCTGCGTTTTAGAAAAAAAATCTTTGATTTTGCCATTTTTGACACTAATCTCATGTTAAATTATACTCAAGGATTTCAATCGTAAAACTAATTAAACACTTAATATAGCTTATTTATAGGTATATTAACATATTATCATCAAGATTTCAGCAGAAATTAAGTTTAAATAAGAAACTGATTTCCCATTAACCTATGGAATCCTCCCTATGCTTTACTATGGGAATATGGTACCATGTGGAACATCTTTTTTAATTTCAAGGATTTCGTTAAAAATGAAGTGTTTTCCAGTGTATCTGCTTGAATAAAGTAAATGTGCAAGATTTTATAAAGAAATAACGGAAAATAAGTGAGTTTTTCCCAGAACAATTAACCCTATGCTTTACTATGGGAATCCTCCCTATGCTTTACTATGGGAAACAAATACCATGTCGATTCACTAATTTCATATGAAGGATTTCTTTAAAAACGAAGTGATTCCGACTATACCTGCATGAATGAACTAAACTAGCCCCTTTTTTTAAAGAAACTCCCGAAATTAAATGAGTTTTTTCCAGGAAAATCTCCCCATTGCTTTACTATGGGAATATGGTACCATGTGGAATATCTATTTTAGTTTCAAGGATTTCGTTAAAAGTGAAGTGTTTTCCAGTATATATGCGTGAATAAAGTAAGTGTGCAAGAATTTGTAAAGAAATAACGGAAATTAAGTGAGTTTTTCCAAGAACAATTCAACCCTATGCTTTACTATGGGAATCCGCCCTATGCTTTACTATGGGAAACTAATACCATGTCGATTCACTAATTTCATATGATGGATTTCTTTAAAAACGAAGTGATTCCGACTATACCTGCGAGAATGAAGTAAACTAGCCCCTTTTTTTAAAGAAACTTCCGAAATTAAATGAGTTTTTTCCTTGAAAATCTCCCCATTGCTTTACTATGGGAATATGGTACCATGTGGAATATCTATTTTAGTTTCAAGGATTTCGTTAAAAGTGAAGTGTTTTCCAGTATATATGCGTGAATAAAGTAAGTGTGCAAGAATTTGTAAAGAAATAACGGAAATTAAGTGAGTTTTTCCAAGAACAATTCAACCCTATGCTTTACTATGGGAATCCTCCCTATGCTTTACTATGGGAAACAAATACCATGTCGATTCACTAATTTCATATGATGGATTTCTTTAAAAACGAAGTGATTCCGACTATACCTGCGAGAATGAAGTAAACTAGCCCCTTTTTTTAAAGAAACTTCCGAAATTAAATGAGTTTTTTTCCTTGAAAATCTCCCCATTGCTTTACTATGGGAATATGGTACCATGTGGAATATCTTTTTTAGTTTCAAGGATTTCGTTAAAAGTGAAGAGTTTTCCAGTATACCTGCGTGAATAAAGTAAGTGTGCAAGATTTTGTAAAGAAATAACGGAAATTAAGTGAGTTTTTTCAAGAATAATTCACCCTATGCTTTACTACGGGAATTCACCCTATGCTTTACTATGGGAAACAAATTCCATGTCGATTCTCTTATTTCATATGAAGGATTTCTATAAAAAGGATATGTTTCCGACTAAACATGCGAGAATGAACTAAACTAGCCGCTTTTTTTCCAGAAAGACCCGAAATTAAATGAGTTTTTTCCAAAAAAATCACCCCATTGCTTTACTATGGGAATATGGTACCATGTGGAATACCTTTTTCAATTTCAACAATTTCGATAAAAACGAAGTGTTTTCTATTAATTCTTCACTAGATACGTTAGTTGGCTAATTTTTGTAAAGAAATATTGGAAATTAAGTGAGTTGTTAAGAAAAGAATTTTATTCAATGCTTCCCTAGGGGACCAAGAATGACTTCAGAAAAAGTGTAGCATTTTCTACGTTTTAGAAAAAAATCTTTGATTTTGCCATTTTTGACACTAATCTCATGTTAAATTATACTCAAGGATTTCAATCGTAAAACTAATTAAACACTTAATATAGCTTATTTATAGGTATATTAACATATTATCATCAAGATTTCAGCAGAAATTAAGTTTAATAAGAAACTGATTTCCCATTAACCTATGGAATCCTCCCTATGCTTTACTATGGGAATATGGTACCATGTGGAACATCTTTTTTAATTTCAAGGATTTCGTTAAAAATGAAGTGTTTTCCAGTGTATCTGCTTGAATAAAGTAAATGTGCAAGATTTTATAAAGAAATAACGGAAAATAAGTGAGTTTTTCCCAGAACAATTAACCCTATGCTTTACTATGGGAATCCTCCCTATGCTTTACTATGGGAAACAAATACCATGTCGATTCACTAATTTCATATGAAGGATTTCTTTAAAAACGAAGTGATTCCGACTATACCTGCATGAATGAACTAAACTAGCCCCTTTTTTTAAAGAAACTACCGAAATTAAATGAGTTTTTTCCAGGAAAATCTCCCCATTGCTTTACTATGGGAATATGGTACCATGTGGAATATCTATTTTAGTTTCAAGGATTTCGTTAAATGTGAAGTGTTTTCCAGTATATATGCGTGAATAAAGTAAGTGTGCAAGAATTTGTAAAGAAATAACGGAAATTAAGTGAGTTTTTCCAAGAACAATTCAACCCTATGCTTTACTATGGGAATCCGCCCTATGCTTTACTATGGGAAACAAATACCATGTCGATTCACTAATTTCATATGATGGATTTCTTTAAAAACGAAGTGATTCCGACTATACCTGCGAGAATGAAGTAAACTAGCCCCTTTTTTTAAAGAAACTTCCGAAATTAAATGAGTTTTTTCCTTGAAAATCTCCCCATTGCTTTACTATGGGAATATGGTACCATGTGGAATATCTATTTTAGTTTCAAGGATTTCGTTAAAAGTGAAGTGTTTTCCAGTATATATGCGTGAATAAAGTAAGTGTGCAAGAATTTGTAAAGAAATAACGGAAATTAAGTGAGTTTTTCCAAGAACAATTCAACCCTATGCTTTACTATGGGAATCCTCCCTATGCTTTACTATGGGAAACAAATACCATGTCGATTCACTAATTTCATATGAAGGATTTCTTTAAAAACGAAGTGATTCCGACTATACCTGCATGAATGAACTAAACTAGCCCCTTTTTTTAAAGAAACTCCCGAAATTAAATGAGTTTTTTCCAGGAAAATCTCCCCATTGCTTTACTATGGGAATATGGTACCATGTGGAATATCTATTTTAGTTTCAAGGATTTCGTTAAAAGTGAAGTGTTTTCCAGTATATATGCGTGAATAAAGTAAGTGTGCAAGAATTTGTAAAGAAATAACGGAAATTAAGTGAGTTTTTCCAAGAACAATTCAACCCTATGCTTTACTATGGGAATCCGCCCTATGCTTTACTATGGGAAACTAATACCATGTCGATTCACTAATTTCATATGATGGATTTCTTTAAAAACGAAGTGATTCCGACTATACCTGCGAGAATGAAGTAAACTAGCCCCTTTTTTTAAAGAAACTTCCGAAATTAAATGAGTTTTTTCCTTGAAAATCTCCCCATTGCTTTACTATGGGAATATGGTACCATGTGGAATATCTATTTTAGTTTCAAGGATTTCGTTAAAAGTGAAGTGTTTTCCAGTATATATGCGTGAATAAAGTAAGTGTGCAAGAATTTGTAAAGAAATAACGGAAATTAAGTGAGTTTTTCCAAGAACAATTCAACCCTATGCTTTACTATGGGAATCCTCCCTATGCTTTACTATGGGAAACAAATACCATGTCGATTCACTAATTTCATATGATGGATTTCTTTAAAAACGAAGTGATTCCGACTATACCTGCGAGAATGAAGTAAACTAGCCCCTTTTTTTAAAGAAACTTCCGAAATTAAATGAGTTTTTTTCCTTGAAAATCTCCCCATTGCTTTACTATGGGAATATGGTACCATGTGGAATATCTTTTTTAGTTTCAAGGATTTCGTTAAAAGTGAAGAGTTTTCCAGTATACCTGCGTGAATAAAGTAAGTGTGCAAGATTTTGTAAAGAAATAACGGAAATTAAGTGAGTTTTTTCAAGAATAATTCACCCTATGCTTTACTACGGGAATTCACCCTATGCTTTACTATGGGAAACAAATTCCATGTCGATTCTCTTATTTCATATGAAGGATTTCTATAAAAAGGATATGTTTCCGACTAAACATGCGAGAATGAACTAAACTAGCCGCTTTTTTTCCAGAAAGACCCGAAATTAAATGAGTTTTTTCCAAAAAAATCACCCCATTGCTTTACTATGGGAATATGGTACCATGTGGAATACCTTTTTCAATTTCAACAATTTCGATAAAAACGAAGTGTTTTCTATTAATTCTTCACTAGATACGTTAGTTGGCTAATTTTTGTAAAGAAATATTGGAAATTAAGTGAGTTGTTAAGAAAAGAATTTTATTCAATGCTTCCCTAGGGGACCAAGAATGACTTCAGAAAAAGTGTAGCATTTTCTACGTTTTAGAAAAAAATCTTTGATTTTGCCATTTTTAACACTAATCTCATGTTAAATTATACTCAAGGATTTCAATCGTAAAACTAATTAAACACTTAATATAGCTTATTTATAGGTATATTAACATATTATCATCAAGATTTCAGCAGAAATTAAGTTTAATAAGAAACTGATTTCCCATTAACCTATGGAATCCTCCCTATGCTTTACTATGGGAATATGGTACCATGTGGAACATCTTTTTTAATTTCAAGGATTTCGTTAAAAATGAAGTGTTTTCCAGTGTATCTGCTTGAATAAAGTAAATGTGCAAGATTTTATAAAGAAATAACGGAAAATAAGTGAGTTTTTCCCAGAACAATTAACCCTATGCTTTACTATGGGAATCCTCCCTATGCTTTACTATGGGAAACAAATACCATGTCGATTCACTAATTTCATATGAAGGATTTCTTTAAAAACGAAGTGATTCCGACTATACCTGCATGAATGAACTAAACTAGCCCCTTTTTTTAAAGAAACTACCGAAATTAAATGAGTTTTTTCCAGGAAAATCTCCCCATTGCTTTACTATGGGAATATGGTACCATGTGGAATATCTATTTTAGTTTCAAGGATTTCGTTAAATGTGAAGTGTTTTCCAGTATATATGCGTGAATAAAGTAAGTGTGCAAGAATTTGTAAAGAAATAACGGAAATTAAGTGAGTTTTTCCAAGAACAATTCAACCCTATGCTTTACTATGGGAATCCGCCCTATGCTTTACTATGGGAAACAAATACCATGTCGATTCACTAATTTCATATGATGGATTTCTTTAAAAACGAAGTGATTCCGACTATACCTGCGAGAATGAAGTAAACTAGCCCCTTTTTTTAAAGAAACTTCCGAAATTAAATGAGTTTTTTCCTTGAAAATCTCCCCATTGCTTTACTATGGGAATATGGTACCATGTGGAATATCTATTTTAGTTTCAAGGATTTCGTTAAAAGTGAAGTGTTTTCCAGTATATATGCGTGAATAAAGTAAGTGTGCAAGAATTTGTAAAGAAATAACGGAAATTAAGTGAGTTTTTCCAAGAACAATTCAACCCTATGCTTTACTATGGGAATCCTCCCTATGCTTTACTATGGGAAACAAATACCATGTCGATTCACTAATTTCATATGATGGATTTCTTTAAAAACGAAGTGATTCCGACTATACCTGCGAGAATGAAGTAAACTAGCCCCTTTTTTTAAAGAAACGTCCGAAATTAAATGAGTTTTTTCCTTGAAAATCTCCCCATTGCTTTACTATGGGAATATGGTACCATGTGGAATATCTTTTTCAATTTCAACAATTTCGATAAAAACGAAGTGTTTTCTATTAATTCTTCACTAGATACGTTAGTTGGCTAATTTTTGTAAAGAAATATTGGAAATTAAGTGAGTTGTTAAGAAAAGAATTTTATTCAATGCTTCCCTATGGGACCAAGAACGACTTCAGAAAAAGTGTAGCATTTTCTGCGTTTTAGAAAAAAAATCTTTGATTTTGCCATTTTTGACACTAATCTCATGTTAAATTATACTCAAGGATTTCAATCGTAAAACTAATTAAACACTTAATATAGCTTATTTATAGGTATATTAACATATTATCATCAAGATTTCAGCAGAAATTAAGTTTAAATAAGAAACTGATTTCCCATTAACCTATGGAATCCTCCCTATGCTTTACTATGGGAATATGGTACCATGTGGAACATCTTTTTTAATTTCAAGGATTTCGTTAAAAATGAAGTGTTTTCCAGTGTATCTGCTTGAATAAAGTAAATGTGCAAGATTTTATAAAGAAATAACGGAAAATAAGTGAGTTTTTCCCAGAACAATTAACCCTATGCTTTACTATGGGAATCCTCCCTATGCTTTACTATGGGAAACAAATACCATGTCGATTCACTAATTTCATATGAAGGATTTCTTTAAAAACGAAGTGATTCCGACTATACCTGCATGAATGAACTAAACTAGCCCCTTTTTTTAAAGAAACTCCCGAAATTAAATGAGTTTTTTCCAGGAAAATCTCCCCATTGCTTTACTATGGGAATATGGTACCATGTGGAATATCTATTTTAGTTTCAAGGATTTCGTTAAAAGTGAAGTGTTTTCCAGTATATATGCGTGAATAAAGTAAGTGTGCAAGAATTTGTAAAGAAATAACGGAAATTAAGTGAGTTTTTCCAAGAACAATTCAACCCTATGCTTTACTATGGGAATCCGCCCTATGCTTTACTATGGGAAACAAATACCATGTCGATTCACTAATTTCATATGATGGATTTCTTTAAAAACGAAGTGATTCCGACTATACCTGCGAGAATGAAGTAAACTAGCCCCTTTTTTTAAAGAAACTTCCGAAATTAAATGAGTTTTTTCCTTGAAAATCTCCCCATTGCTTTACTATGGGAATATGGTACCATGTGGAATATCTATTTTAGTTTAAAGGATTTCGTTAAAAGTGAAGTGTTTTCCAGTATATATGCGTGAATAAAGTAAGTGTGCAAGAATTTGTAAAGAAATAACGGAAACTAAGTGAGTTTTTCCAAGTACAATTCAACCCTATGCTTTACTATGGGAATCCTCCCTATGCTTTACTATGGGAAACAAATACCATGTCGATTCACTAATTTCATATGATGGATTTCTTTAAAAACGAAGTGATTCCGACTATAGCTGCAAGAATGAACTAAACTAGCCCCTTTTTTTAAAGAAACGTCCGAAATTAAATGAGTTTTTTCCTTGAAAATCTCCCCATTGCTTTACTATGGGAATATGGTACCATGTGGAATATCTTTTTCAATTTCAACAATTTCGATAAAAACGAAGTGTTTTCTATTAATTCTTCACTAGATACGTTAGTTGGCTAATTTTTGTAAAGAAATATTGGAAATTAAGTGAGTTGTTAAGAAAAGAATTTTATTCAATGCTTCCCTATGGGACCAAGAACGACTTCAGAAAAAGTGTAGCATTTTCTGCGTTTTAGAAAAAAAATCTTTGATTTTGCCATTTTTGACACTAATCTCATGTTAAATTATACTCAAGGATTTCAATCGTAAAACTAATTAAACACTTAATATAGCTTATTTATAGGTATATTAACATATTATCATCAAGATTTCAGCAGAAATTAAGTTTAAATAAGAAACTGATTTCCCATTAACCTATGGAATCCTCCCTATGCTTTACTATGGGAATATGGTACCATGTGGAACATCTTTTTTAATTTCAAGGATTTCGTTAAAAATGAAGTGTTTTCCAGTGTATCTGCTTGAATAAAGTAAATGTGCAAGATTTTATAAAGAAATAACGGAAAATAAGTGAGTTTTTCCCAGAACAATTAACCCTATGCTTTACTATGGGAATCCTCCCTATGCTTTACTATGGGAAACAAATACCATGTCGATTCACTAATTTCATATGAAGGATTTCTTTAAAAACGAAGTGATTCCGACTATACCTGCATGAATGAACTAAACTAGCCCCTTTTTTTAAAGAAACTCCCGAAATTAAATGAGTTTTTTCCAGGAAAATCTCCCCATTGCTTTACTATGGGAATATGGTACCATGTGGAATATCTATTTTAGTTTCAAGGATTTCGTTAAAAGTGAAGTGTTTTCCAGTATATATGCGTGAATAAAGTAAGTGTGCAAGAATTTGTAAAGAAATAACGGAAATTAAGTGAGTTTTTCCAAGAACAATTCAACCCTATGCTTTACTATGGGAATCCGCCCTATGCTTTACTATGGGAAACTAATACCATGTCGATTCACTAATTTCATATGATGGATTTCTTTAAAAACGAAGTGATTCCGACTATACCTGCGAGAATGAAGTAAACTAGCCCCTTTTTTTAAAGAAACTTCCGAAATTAAATGAGTTTTTTCCTTGAAAATCTCCCCATTGCTTTACTATGGGAATATGGTACCATGTGGAATATCTATTTTAGTTTCAAGGATTTCGTTAAAAGTGAAGTGTTTTCCAGTATATATGCGTGAATAAAGTAAGTGTGCAAGAATTTGTAAAGAAATAACGGAAATTAAGTGAGTTTTTCCAAGAACAATTCAACCCTATGCTTTACTATGGGAATCCTCCCTATGCTTTACTATGGGAAACAAATACCATGTCGATTCACTAATTTCATATGATGGATTTCTTTAAAAACGAAGTGATTCCGACTATACCTGCGAGAATGAAGTAAACTAGCCCCTTTTTTTAAAGAAACTTCCGAAATTAAATGAGTTTTTTTCCTTGAAAATCTCCCCATTGCTTTACTATGGGAATATGGTACCATGTGGAATATCTTTTTTAGTTTCAAGGATTTCGTTAAAAGTGAAGAGTTTTCCAGTATACCTGCGTGAATAAAGTAAGTGTGCAAGATTTTGTAAAGAAATAACGGAAATTAAGTGAGTTTTTTCAAGAATAATTCACCCTATGCTTTACTACGGGAATTCACCCTATGCTTTACTATGGGAAACAAATTCCATGTCGATTCTCTTATTTCATATGAAGGATTTCTATAAAAAGGATATGTTTCCGACTAAACATGCGAGAATGAACTAAACTAGCCGCTTTTTTTCCAGAAAGACCCGAAATTAAATGAGTTTTTTCCAAAAAAATCACCCCATTGCTTTACTATGGGAATATGGTACCATGTGGAATACCTTTTTCAATTTCAACAATTTCGATAAAAACGAAGTGTTTTCTATTAATTCTTCACTAGATACGTTAGTTGGCTAATTTTTGTAAAGAAATATTGGAAATTAAGTGAGTTGTTAAGAAAAGAATTTTATTCAATGCTTCCCTAGGGGACCAAGAATGACTTCAGAAAAAGTGTAGCATTTTCTACGTTTTAGAAAAAAATCTTTGATTTTGCCATTTTTGACACTAATCTCATGTTAAATTATACTCAAGGATTTCAATCGTAAAACTAATTAAACACTTAATATAGCTTATTTATAGGTATATTAACATATTATCATCAAGTTTTCAGCAGAGATTAAGTTTAAATAAGAAACTGATTTCCCATTAACCTATGGAATCCTCCCTATGCTTTACTATGGGAATATGGTACCATGTGGAACATCTTTTTTAATTTCAAGGATTTCGTTAAAAATGAAGTGTTTTCCAGTGTATCTGCTTGAATAAAGTAAATGTGCAAGATTTTATAAAGAAATAACGGAAAATAAGTGAGTTTTTCCCAGAACAATTAACCCTATGCTTTACTATGGGAATCCTCCCTATGCTTTACTATGGAAAACAAATACCATGTCGATTCACTAATTTCATATGAAGGATTTCTTTAAAAACGAAGTGATTCCGACTATACCTGCATGAATGAACTAAACTAGCCCCTTTTTTTAAAGAAACTCCCGAAATTAAATGAGTTTTTTCCAGGAAAATCTCCCCATTGCTTTACTATGGGAATATGGTACCATGTGGAATATCTATTTTAGTTTCAAGGATTTCGTTAAAAGTGAAGTGTTTTCCAGTATATATGCGTGAATGAAGTAAGTGTGCAAGAATTTGTAAAGAAATAACGGAAATTAAGTGAGTTTTTCCAAGAACAATTCAACCCTATGCTTTACTATGGGAATCCGCCCTATGCTTTACTATGGGAAACAAATACCATGTCGATTCACTAATTTCATATGATGGATTTCTTTAAAAACGAAGTGATTCCGACTATACCTGCGAGAATGAAGTAAACTAGCCCCTTTTTTTAAAGAAACGTCCGAAATTAAATGAGTTTTTTCCTTGAAAATCTCCCCATTGCTTTACTATGGGAATATGGTACCATGTGGAATATCTATTTTAGTTTCAAGGATTTCGTTAAAAGTGAAGTGTTTTCCAGTATATATGCGTGAATAAAGTAAGTGTGCAAGAATTTGTAAAGAAATAACGGAAATTAAGTGAGTTTTTCCAAGAACAATTCAACCCTATGCTTTACTATGGGAATCCTCCCTATGCTTTACTATGGGAAACAAATACCATGTCGATTCACTAATTTCATATGATGGATTTCTTTAAAAACGAAGTGATTCCGACTATACCTGCGAGAATGAAGTAAACTAGCCCCTTTTTTTAAAGAAACGTCCGAAATTAAATGAGTTTTTTCCTTGAAAATCTCCCCATTGCTTTACTATGGGAATATGGTACCATGTGGAATATCTTTTTCAATTTCAACAATTTCGATAAAAACGAAGTGTTTTCTATTAATTCTTCACTAGATACGTTAGTTGGCTAATTTTTGTAAAGAAATATTGGAAATTAAGTGAGTTGTTAAGAAAAGAATTTTATTCAATGCTTCCCTATGGGACCAAGAACGACTTCAGAAAAAGTGTAGCATTTTCTGCGTTTTAGAAAAAAAATCTTTGATTTTGCCATTTTTGACACTAATCTCATGTTAAATTATACTCAAGGATTTCAATCGTAAAACTAATTAAACACTTAATATAGCTTATTTATAGGTATATTAACATATTATCATCAAGATTTCAGCAGAAATTAAGTTTAAATAAGAAACTGATTTCCCATTAACCTATGGAATCCTCCCTATGCTTTACTATGGGAATATGGTACCATGTGGAACATCTTTTTTAATTTCAAGGATTTCGTTAAAAATGAAGTGTTTTCCAGTGTATCTGCTTGAATAAAGTAAATGTGCAAGATTTTATAAAGAAATAACGGAAAATAAGTGAGTTTTTCCCAGAACAATTAACCCTATGCTTTACTATGGGAATCCTCCCTATGCTTTACTATGGGAAACAAATACCATGTCGATTCACTAATTTCATATGAAGGATTTCTTTAAAAACGAAGTGATTCCGACTATACCTGCATGAATGAACTAAACTAGCCCCTTTTTTTAAAGAAACTCCCGAAATTAAATGAGTTTTTTCCAGGAAAATCTCCCCATTGCTTTACTATGGGAATATGGTACCATGTGGAATATCTATTTTAGTTTCAAGGATTTCGTTAAAAGTGAAGTGTTTTCCAGTATATATGCGTGAATAAAGTAAGTGTGCAAGAATTTGTAAAGAAATAACGGAAATTAAGTGAGTTTTTCCAAGAACAATTCAACCCTATGCTTTACTATGGGAATCCGCCCTATGCTTTACTATGGGAAACAAATACCATGTCGATTCACTAATTTCATTTGATGGATTTCTTTAAAAACGAAGTGATTCCGACTATACCTGCGAGAATGAAGTAAACTAGCCCCCTTTTTTAAAGAAACTTCCGAAATTAAATGAATTTTTTCCAAAAAAATCACCCCATTGCTTTACTATGGGAATATGGTACCTGTGGAATACCTTTTTCAATTTCAACAATTTCGATAAAAACGAAGTGTTTTCTATTAATTCTTCACTAGATACGTTAGTTGGCTAATTTTTGTAAAGAAATATTGGAAATTAAGTGAGTTGTTAAGAAAAGAATTTTATTCAATGCTTCCCTAGGGGACCAAGAATGACTTCAGAAAAAGTGTAGCATTTTCTACGTTTTAGAAAAAAATCTTTGATTTTGCCATTTTTGACACTAATCTCATGTTAAATTATACTCAAGGATTTCAATCGTAAAACTAATTAAACACTTAATATAGCTTATTTATAGGTATATTAACATATTATCATCAAGTTTTCAGCAGAGATTAAGTTTAAATAAGAAACTGATTTCCCATTAACCTATGGAATCCTCCCTATGCTTTACTATGGGAATATGGTACCATGTGGAACATCTTTTTTAATTTCAAGGATTTCGTTAAAAATGAAGTGTTTTCCAGTGTATCTGCTTGAATAAAGTAAATGTGCAAGATTTTATAAAGAAATAACGGAAAATAAGTGAGTTTTTCCCAGAACAATTAACCCTATGCTTTACTATGGGAATCCTCCCTATGCTTTACTATGGAAAACAAATACCATGTCGATTCACTAATTTCATATGAAGGATTTCTTTAAAAACGAAGTGATTCCGACTATACCTGCATGAATGAACTAAACTAGCCCCTTTTTTTAAAGAAACTCCCGAAATTAAATGAGTTTTTTCCAGGAAAATCTCCCCATTGCTTTACTATGGGAATATGGTACCATGTGGAATATCTATTTTAGTTTCAAGGATTTCGTTAAAAGTGAAGTGTTTTCCAGTATATATGCGTGAATGAAGTAAGTGTGCAAGAATTTGTAAAGAAATAACGGAAATTAAGTGAGTTTTTCCAAGAACAATTCAACCCTATGCTTTACTATGGGAATCCGCCCTATGCTTTACTATGGGAAACAAATACCATGTCGATTCACTAATTTCATATGATGGATTTCTTTAAAAACGAAGTGATTCCGACTCTACCTGCGAGAATGAAGTAAACTAGCCCCTTTTTTTAAAGAAACGTCCGAAATTAAATGAGTTTTTTCCTTGAAAATCTCCCCATTGCTTTACTATGGGAATATGGTACCATGTGGAATATCTATTTTAGTTTCAAGGATTTCGTTAAAAGTGAAGTGTTTTCCAGTATATATGCGTGAATAAAGTAAGTGTGCAAGAATTTGTAAAGAAATAACGGAAATTAAGTGAGTTTTTCCAAGAACAATTCAACCCTATGCTTTACTATGGGAATCCTCCCTATGCTTTACTATGGGAAACAAATACCATGTCGATTCACTAATTTCATATGATGGATTTCTTTAAAAACGAAGTGATTCCGACTATACCTGCGAGAATGAAGTAAACTAGCCCCTTTTTTTAAAGAAACGTCCGAAATTAAATGAGTTTTTTCCTTGAAAATCTCCCCATTGCTTTACTATGGGAATATGGTACCATGTGGAATATCTTTTTCAATTTCAACAATTTCGATAAAAACGAAGTGTTTTCTATTAATTCTTCACTAGATACGTTAGTTGGCTAATTTTTGTAAAGAAATATTGGAAATTAAGTGAGTTGTTAAGAAAAGAATTTTATTCAATGCTTCCCTATGGGACCAAGAACGACTTCAGAAAAAGTGTAGCATTTTCTGCGTTTTAGAAAAAAAATCTTTGATTTTGCCATTTTTGACACTAATCTCATGTTAAATTATACTCAAGGATTTCAATCGTAAAACTAATTAAACACTTAATATAGCTTATTTATAGGTATATTAACATATTATCATCAAGATTTCAGCAGAAATTAAGTTTAAATAAGAAACTGATTTCCCATTAACCTATGGAATCCTCCCTATGCTTTACTATGGGAATATGGTACCATGTGGAACATCTTTTTTAATTTCAAGGATTTCGTTAAAAATGAAGTGTTTTCCAGTGTATCTGCTTGAATAAAGTAAATGTGCAAGATTTTATAAAGAAATAACGGAAAATAAGTGAGTTTTTCCCAGAACAATTAACCCTATGCTTTACTATGGGAATCCTCCCTATGCTTTACTATGGGAAACAAATACCATGTCGATTCACTAATTTCATATGAAGGATTTCTTTAAAAACGAAGTGATTCCGACTATACCTGCATGAATGAACTAAACTAGCCCCTTTTTTTAAAGAAACTCCCGAAATTAAATGAGTTTTTTCCAGGAAAATCTCCCCATTGCTTTACTATGGGAATATGGTACCATGTGGAATATCTATTTTAGTTTCAAGGATTTCGTTAAAAGTGAAGTGTTTTCCAGTATATATGCGTGAATAAAGTAAGTGTGCAAGAATTTGTAAAGAAATAACGGAAATTAAGTGAGTTTTTCCAAGAACAATTCAACCCTATGCTTTACTATGGGAATCCGCCCTATGCTTTACTATGGGAAACAAATACCATGTCGATTCACTAATTTCATTTGATGGATTTCTTTAAAAACGAAGTGATTCCGACTATACCTGCGAGAATGAAGTAAACTAGCCCCCTTTTTTAAAGAAACTTCCGAAATTAAATGAATTTTTTCCAAAAAAATCACCCCATTGCTTTACTATGGGAATATGGTACCATGTGGAATACCTTTTTCAATTTCAACAATTTCGATAAAAACGAAGTGTTTTCTATTAATTCTTCACTAGATACGTTAGTTGGCTAATTTTTGTAAAGAAATATTGGAAATTAAGTGAGTTGTTAAGAAAAGAATTTTATTCAATGCTTCCCTAGGGGACCAAGAACGACTTCAGAAAAAGTGTAGCATTTTCTACGTTTTAGAAAAAAAATCTTTGATTTTGCCATTTTTGACACTAATCTCATGTTAAATTATACTCAAGGATTTCAATCGTAAAACTAATTAAACACTTAATATAGCTTATTTATAGGTATATTAACATATTATCATCAAGATTTCAGCAGAAATTAAGTTTAAATAAGAAACTGATTTCCCATTAACCTATGGAATCCTCCCTATGCTTTACTATGGGAATATGGTACCATGTGGAACATCTTTTTTAATTTCAAGGATTTCGTTAAAAATGAAGTGTTTTCCAGTGTATCTGCTTGAATAAAGTAAATGTGCAAGATTTTATAAAGAAATAACGGAAAATAAGTGAGTTTTTCCCAGAACAATTAACCCTATGCTTTACTATGGGAATCCTCCCTATGCTTTACTATGGGAAACAAATACCATGTCGATTCACTAATTTCATATGAAGGATTTCTTTAAAAACGAAGTGATTCCGACTATACCTGCATGAATGAACTAAACTAGCCCCTTTTTTTAAAGAAACTCCCGAAATTAAATGAGTTTTTTCCTTGAAAATCTCCCCATTGCTTTACTATGGGAATATGGTACCATGTGGAATATCTATTTTAGTTTCAAGGATTTCGTTAAAAGTGAAGTGTTTTCCAGTATATATGCGTGAATAAAGTAAGTGTGCAAGAATTTGTAAAGAAATAACGGAAATTAAGTGAGTTTTTCCAAGAACAATTCAACCCTATGCTTTACTATGGGAATCCTCCCTATGCTTTACTATGGGAAACAAATACCATGTCGATTCACTAATTTCATATGATGGATTTCTTTAAAAACGAAGTGATTCCGACTATACCTGCGAGAATGAAGTAAACTAGCCCCTTTTTTTAAAGAAACGTCCGAAATTAAATGAGTTTTTTCCTTGAAAATCTCCCCATTGCTTTACTATGGGAATATGGTACCATGTGGAATATCTTTTTCAATTTCAACAATTTCGATAAAAACGAAGTGTTTTCTATTAATTCTTCACTAGATACGTTAGTTGGCTAATTTTTGTAAAGAAATATTGGAAATTAAGTGAGTTGTTAAGAAAAGAATTTTATTCAATGCTTCCCTATGGGACCAAGAACGACTTCAGAAAAAGTGTAGCATTTTCTGCGTTTTAGAAAAAAAATCTTTGATTTTGCCATTTTTGACACTAATCTCATGTTAAATTATACTCAAGGATTTCAATCGTAAAACTAATTAAACACTTAATATAGCTTATTTATAGGTATATTAACATATTATCATCAAGATTTCAGCAGAAATTAAGTTTAAATAAGAAACTGATTTCCCATTAACCTATGGAATCCTCCCTATGCTTTACTATGGGAATATGGTACCATGTGGAACATCTTTTTTAATTTCAAGGATTTCGTTAAAAATGAAGTGTTTTCCAGTGTATCTGCTTGAATAAAGTAAATGTGCAAGATTTTATAAAGAAATAACGGAAAATAAGTGAGTTTTTCCCAGAACAATTAACCCTATGCTTTACTATGGGAATCCTCCCTATGCTTTACTATGGGAAACAAATACCATGTCGATTCACTAATTTCATATGAAGGATTTCTTTAAAAACGAAGTGATTCCGACTATACCTGCATGAATGAACTAAACTAGCCCCTTTTTTTAAAGAAACTCCCGAAATTAAATGAGTTTTTTCCAGGAAAATCTCCCCATTGCTTTACTATGGGAATATGGTACCATGTGGAATATCTATTTTAGTTTCAAGGATTTCGTTAAAAGTGAAGTGTTTTCCAGTATATATGCGTGAATAAAGTAAGTGTGCAAGAATTTGTAAAGAAATAACGGAAATTAAGTGAGTTTTTCCAAGAACAATTCAACCCTATGCTTTACTATGGGAATCCGCCCTATGCTTTACTATGGGAAACAAATACCATGTCGATTCACTAATTTCATATGATGGATTTCTTTAAAAACGAAGTGATTCCGACTATACCTGCGAGAATGAAGTAAACTAGCCCCTTTTTTTAAAGAAACTTCCGAAATTAAATGAGTTTTTTCCTTGAAAATCTCCCCATTGCTTTACTATGGGAATATGGTACCATGTGGAATATCTATTTTAGTTTAAAGGATTTCGTTAAAAGTGAAGTGTTTTCCAGTATATATGCGTGAATAAAGTAAGTGTGCAAGAATTTGTAAAGAAATAACGGAAACTAAGTGAGTTTTTCCAAGTACAATTCAACCCTATGCTTTACTATGGGAATCCTCCCTATGCTTTACTATGGGAAACAAATACCATGTCGATTCACTAATTTCATATGATGGATTTCTTTAAAAACGAAGTGATTCCGACTATAGCTGCAAGAATGAACTAAACTAGCCCCTTTTTTTAAAGAAACGTCCGAAATTAAATGAGTTTTTTCCTTGAAAATCTCCCCATTGCTTTACTATGGGAATATGGTACCATGTGGAATATCTTTTTCAATTTCAACAATTTCGATAAAAACGAAGTGTTTTCTATTAATTCTTCACTAGATACGTTAGTTGGCTAATTTTTGTAAAGAAATATTGGAAATTAAGTGAGTTGTTAAGAAAAGAATTTTATTCAATGCTTCCCTATGGGACCAAGAACGACTTCAGAAAAAGTGTAGCATTTTCTGCGTTTTAGAAAAAAAATCTTTGATTTTGCCATTTTTGACACTAATCTCATGTTAAATTATACTCAAGGATTTCAATCGTAAAACTAATTAAACACTTAATATAGCTTATTTATAGGTATATTAACATATTATCATCAAGATTTCAGCAGAAATTAAGTTTAAATAAGAAACTGATTTCCCATTAACCTATGGAATCCTCCCTATGCTTTACTATGGGAATATGGTACCATGTGGAACATCTTTTTTAATTTCAAGGATTTCGTTAAAAATGAAGTGTTTTCCAGTGTATCTGCTTGAATAAAGTAAATGTGCAAGATTTTATAAAGAAATAACGGAAAATAAGTGAGTTTTTCCCAGAACAATTACCCCTATGCTTTACTATGGGAATCCTCCCTATGCTTTACTATGGGAAACAAATACCATGTCGATTCACTAATTTCATATGAAGGATTTCTTTAAAAACGAAGTGATTCCGACTATACCTGCATGAATGAACTAAACTAGCCCCTTTTTTTAAAGAAACTCCCGAAATTAAATGAGTTTTTTCCAGGAAAATCTCCCCATTGCTTTACTATGGGAATATGGTACCATGTGGAATATCTATTTTAGTTTCAAGGATTTCGTTAAAAGTGAAGTGTTTTCCAGTATATATGCGTGAATAAAGTAAGTGTGCAAGAATGTGTAAAGAAATAACGGAAATTAAGTGAGTTTTTCCAAGAACAATTCAACCCTATGCTTTACTATGGGAATCCGCCCTATGCTTTACTATGGGAAACTAATACCATGTCGATTCACTAATTTCATATGATGGATTTCTTTAAAAACGAAGTGATTCCGACTATACCTGCGAGAATGAAGTAAACTAGCCCCTTTTTTTAAAGAAACTTCCGAAATTAAATGAGTTTTTTCCTTGAAAATCTCCCCATTGCTTTACTATGGGAATATGGTACCATGTGGAATATCTATTTTAGTTTCAAGGATTTCGTTAAAAGTGAAGTGTTTTCCAGTATATATGCGTGAATAAAGTAAGTGTGCAAGAATTTGTAAAGAAATAACGGAAATTAAGTGAGTTTTTCCAAGAACAATTCAACCCTATGCTTTACTATGGGAATCCTCCCTATGCTTTACTATGGGAAACAAATACCATGTCGATTCACTAATTTCATATGATGGATTTCTTTAAAAACGAAGTGATTCCGACTATACCTGCGAGAATGAAGTAAACTAGCCCCTTTTTTTAAAGAAACTTCCGAAATTAAATGAGTTTTTTTCCTTGAAAATCTCCCCATTGCTTTACTATGGGAATATGGTACCATGTGGAATATCTTTTTTAGTTTCAAGGATTTCGTTAAAAGTGAAGAGTTTTCCAGTACACCTGCGTGAATAAAGTAAGTGTGCAAGATTTTGTAAAGAAATAACGGAAATTAAGTGAGTTTTTTCAAGAATAATTCACCCTATGCTTTACTACGGGAATTCACCCTATGCTTTACTATGGGAAACAAATTCCATGTCGATTCTCTTATTTCATATGAAGGATTTCTATAAAAAGGATATGTTTCCGACTAAACATGCGAGAATGAACTAAACTAGCCGCTTTTTTTCCAGAAAGACCCGAAATTAAATGAGTTTTTTCCAAAAAAAATCACCCCATTGCTTTACTATGGGAATATGGTACCATGTGGAATACCTTTTTCAATTTCAACAATTTCGATAAAAACGAAGTGTTTTCTATTAATTCTTCACTAGATACGTTAGTTGGCTAATTTTTGTAAAGAAATATTGGAAATCAAGTGAGTTGTTAAGAAAAGAATTTTATTCAATGCTTCCCTAGGGGACCAAGAATGACTTCAGAAAAAGTGTAGCATTTTCTACGTTTTAGAAAAAAATCTTTGATTTTGCCATTTTTGACACTAATCTCATGTTAAATTATACTCAAGGATTTCAATCGTAAAACTAATTAAACACTTAATATAGCTTATTTATAGGTATATTAACATATTATCATCAAGTTTTCAGCAGAGATTAAGTTTAAATAAGAAACTGATTTCCCATTAACCTATGGAATCCTCCCTATGCTTTACTATGGGAATATGGTACCATGTGGAACATCTTTTTTAATTTCAAGGATTTCGTTAAAAATGAAGTGTTTTCCAGTGTATCTGCTTGAATAAAGTAAATGTGCAAGATTTTATAAAGAAATAACGGAAAATAAGTGAGTTTTTCCCAGAACAATTAACCCTATGCTTTACTATGGGAATCCTCCCTATGCTTTACTATGGAAAACAAATACCATGTCGATTCACTAATTTCATATGAAGGATTTCTTTAAAAACGAAGTGATTCCGACTATACCTGCATGAATGAACTAAACTAGCCCCTTTTTTTAAAGAAACTCCCGAAATTAAATGAGTTTTTTCCAGGAAAATCTCCCCATTGCTTTACTATGGGAATATGGTACCATGTGGAATATCTATTTTAGTTTCAAGGATTTCGTTAAAAGTGAAGTGTTTTCCAGTATATATGCGTGAATGAAGTAAGTGTGCAAGAATTTGTAAAGAAATAACGGAAATTAAGTGAGTTTTTCCAAGAACAATTCAACCCTATGCTTTACTATGGGAATCCGCCCTATGCTTTACTATGGGAAACAAATACCATGTCGATTCACTAATTTCATATGATGGATTTCTTTAAAAACGAAGTGATTCCGACTATACCTGCGAGAATGAAGTAAACTAGCCCCTTTTTTTAAAGAAACGTCCGAAATTAAATGAGTTTTTTCCTTGAAAATCTCCCCATTGCTTTACTATGGGAATATGGTACCATGTGGAATATCTATTTTAGTTTCAAGGATTTCGTTAAAAGTGAAGTGTTTTCCAGTATATATGCGTGAATAAAGTAAGTGTGCAAGAATTTGTAAAGAAATAACGGAAATTAAGTGAGTTTTTCCAAGAACAATTCAACCCTATGCTTTACTATGGGAATCCTCCCTATGCTTTACTATGGGAAACAAATACCATGTCGATTCACTAATTTCATATGATGGATTTCTTTAAAAACGAAGTGATTCCGACTATACCTGCGAGAATGAAGTAAACTAGCCCCTTTTTTTAAAGAAACGTCCGAAATTAAATGAGTTTTTTCCTTGAAAATCTCCCCATTGCTTTACTATGGGAATATGGTACCATGTGGAATATCTTTTTCAATTTCAACAATTTCGATAAAAACGAAGTGTTTTCTATTAATTCTTCACTAGATACGTTAGTTGGCTAATTTTTGTAAAGAAATATTGGAAATTAAGTGAGTTGTTAAGAAAAGAATTTTATTCAATGCTTCCCTATGGGACCAAGAACGACTTCAGAAAAAGTGTAGCATTTTCTGCGTTTTAGAAAAAAAATCTTTGATTTTGCCATTTTTGACACTAATCTCATGTTAAATTATACTCAAGGATTTCAATCGTAAAACTAATTAAACACTTAATATAGCTTATTTATAGGTATATTAACATATTATCATCAAGATTTCAGCAGAAATTAAGTTTAAATAAGAAACTGATTTCCCATTAACCTATGGAATCCTCCCTATGCTTTACTATGGGAATATGGTACCATGTGGAACATCTTTTTTAATTTCAAGGATTTCGTTAAAAATGAAGTGTTTTCCAGTGTATCTGCTTGAATAAAGTAAATGTGCAAGATTTTATAAAGAAATAACGGAAAATAAGTGAGTTTTTCCCAGAACAATTAACCCTATGCTTTACAATGGGAATCCTCCCTATGCTTTACTATGGGAAACAAATACCATGTCGATTCACTAATTTCATATGAAGGATTTCTTTAAAAACGAAGTGATTCCGACTATACCTGCATGAATGAACTAAACTAGCCCCTTTTTTTAAAGAAACTCCCGAAATTAAATGAGTTTTTTCCAGGAAAATCTCCCCATTGCTTTACTATGGGAATATGGTACCATGTGGAATATCTATTTTAGTTTCAAGGATTTCGTTAAAAGTGAAGTGTTTTCCAGTATATATGCGTGAATAAAGTAAGTGTGCAAGAATTTGTAAAGAAATAACGGAAATTAAGTGAGTTTTTCCAAGAACAATTCAACCCTATGCTTTACTATGGGAATCCGCCCTATGCTTTACTATGGGAAACAAATACCATGTCGATTCACTAATTTCATTTGATGGATTTCTTTAAAAACGAAGTGATTCCGACTATACCTGCGAGAATGAAGTAAACTAGCCCCCTTTTTTAAAGAAACTTCCGAAATTAAATGAATTTTTTCCAAAAAAATCACCCCATTGCTTTACTATGGGAATATGGTACCTGTGGAATACCTTTTTCAATTTCAACAATTTCGATAAAAACGAAGTGTTTTCTATTAATTCTTCACTAGATACGTTAGTTGGCTAATTTTTGTAAAGAAATATTGGAAATTAAGTGAGTTGTTAAGAAAAGAATTTTATTCAATGCTTCCCTAGGGGACCAAGAATGACTTCAGAAAAAGTGTAGCATTTTCTACGTTTTAGAAAAAAATCTTTGATTTTGCCATTTTTGACACTAATCTCATGTTAAATTATACTCAAGGATTTCAATCGTAAAACTAATTAAACACTTAATATAGCTTATTTATAGGTATATTAACATATTATCATCAAGTTTTCAGCAGAGATTAAGTTTAAATAAGAAACTGATTTCCCATTAACCTATGGAATCCTCCCTATGCTTTACTATGGGAATATGGTACCATGTGGAACATCTTTTTTAATTTCAAGGATTTCGTTAAAAATGAAGTGTTTTCCAGTGTATCTGCTTGAATAAAGTAAATGTGCAAGATTTTATAAAGAAATAACGGAAAATAAGTGAGTTTTTCCCAGAACAATTAACCCTATGCTTTACTATGGGAATCCTCCCTATGCTTTACTATGGAAAACAAATACCATGTCGATTCACTAATTTCATATGAAGGATTTCTTTAAAAACGAAGTGATTCCGACTATACCTGCATGAATGAACTAAACTAGCCCCTTTTTTTAAAGAAACTCCCGAAATTAAATGAGTTTTTTCCAGGAAAATCTCCCCATTGCTTTACTATGGGAATATGGTACCATGTGGAATATCTATTTTAGTTTCAAGGATTTCGTTAAAAGTGAAGTGTTTTCCAGTATATATGCGTGAATGAAGTAAGTGTGCAAGAATTTGTAAAGAAATAACGGAAATTAAGTGAGTTTTTCCAAGAACAATTCAACCCTATGCTTTACTATGGGAATCCGCCCTATGCTTTACTATGGGAAACAAATACCATGTCGATTCACTAATTTCATATGATGGATTTCTTTAAAAACGAAGTGATTCCGACTATACCTGCGAGAATGAAGTAAACTAGCCCCTTTTTTTAAAGAAACGTCCGAAATTAAATGAGTTTTTTCCTTGAAAATCTCCCCATTGCTTTACTATGGGAATATGGTACCATGTGGAATATCTATTTTAGTTTCAAGGATTTCGTTAAAAGTGAAGTGTTTTCCAGTATATATGCGTGAATAAAGTAAGTGTGCAAGAATTTGTAAAGAAATAACGGAAATTAAGTGAGTTTTTCCAAGAACAATTCAACCCTATGCTTTACTATGGGAATCCTCCCTATGCTTTACTATGGGAAACAAATACCATGTCGATTCACTAATTTCATATGATGGATTTCTTTAAAAACGAAGTGATTCCGACTATACCTGCGAGAATGAAGTAAACTAGCCCCTTTTTTTAAAGAAACGTCCGAAATTAAATGAGTTTTTTCCTTGAAAATCTCCCCTTTGCTTTACTATGGGAATATGGTACCATGTGGAATATCTTTTTCAATTTCAACAATTTCGATAAAAACGAAGTGTTTTCTATTAATTCTTCACTAGATACGTTAGTTGGCTAATTTTTGTAAAGAAATATTGGAAATTAAGTGAGTTGTTAAGAAAAGAATTTTATTCAATGCTTCCCTATGGGACCAAGAACGACTTCAGAAAAAGTGTAGCATTTTCTGCGTTTTAGAAAAAAAATCTTTGATTTTGCCATTTTTGACACTAATCTCATGTTAAATTATACTCAAGGATTTCAATCGTAAAACTAATTAAACACTTAATATAGCTTATTTATAGGTATATTAACATATTATCATCAAGATTTCAGCAGAAATTAAGTTTAAATAAGAAACTGATTTCCCATTAACCTATGGAATCCTCCCTATGCTTTACTATGGGAATATGGTACCATGTGGAACATCTTTTTTAATTTCAAGGATTTCGTTAAAAATGAAGTGTTTTCCAGTGTATCTGCTTGAATAAAGTAAATGTGCAAGATTTTATAAAGAAATAACGGAAAATAAGTGAGTTTTTCCCAGAACAATTAACCCTATGCTTTACTATGGGAATCCTCCCTATGCTTTACTATGGGAAACAAATACCATGTCGATTCACTAATTTCATATGAAGGATTTCTTTAAAAACGAAGTGATTCCGACTATACCTGCATGAATGAACTAAACTAGCCCCTTTTTTTAAAGAAACTCCCGAAATTAAATGAGTTTTTTCCAGGAAAATCTCCCCATTGCTTTACTATGGGAATATGGTACCATGTGGAATATCTATTTTAGTTTCAAGGATTTCGTTAAAAGTGAAGTGTTTTCCAGTATATATGCGTGAATAAAGTAAGTGTGCAAGAATTTGTAAAGAAATAACGGAAATTAAGTGAGTTTTTCCAAGAACAATTCAACCCTATGCTTTACTATGGGAATCCGCCCTATGCTTTACTATGGGAAACAAATACCATGTCGATTCACTAATTTCATTTGATGGATTTCTTTAAAAACGAAGTGATTCCGACTATACCTGCGAGAATGAAGTAAACTAGCCCCCTTTTTTAAAGAAACTTCCGAAATTAAATGAATTTTTTCCAAAAAAATCACCCCATTGCTTTACTATGGGAATATGGTACCATGTGGAATACCTTTTTCAATTTCAACAATTTCGATAAAAACGAAGTGTTTTCTATTAATTCTTCACTAGATACGTTAGTTGGCTAATTTTTGTAAAGAAATATTGGAAATTAAGTGAGTTGTTAAGAAAAGAATTTTATTCAATGCTTCCCTAGGGGACCAAGAATGACTTCAGAAAAAGTGTAGCATTTTCTACGTTTTAGAAAAAAATCTTTGATTTTGCCATTTTTGACACTAATCTCATGTTAAATTATACTCAAGGATTTCAATCGTAAAACTAATTAAACACTTAATATAGCTTATTTATAGGTATATTAACATATTATCATCAAGTTTTCAGCAGAGATTAAGTTTAAATAAGAAACTGATTTCCCATTAACCTATGGAATCCTCCCTATGCTTTACTATGGGAATATGGTACCATGTGGAACATCTTTTTTAATTTCAAGGATTTCGTTAAAAATGAAGTGTTTTCCAGTGTATCTGCTTGAATAAAGTAAATGTGCAAGATTTTATAAAGAAATAACGGAAAATAAGTGAGTTTTTCCCAGAACAATTAACCCTATGCTTTACTATGGGAATCCTCCCTATGCTTTACTATGGGAAACAAATACCATGTCGATTCACTAATTTCATATGAAGGATTTCTTTAAAAACGAAGTGATTCCGACTATACCTGCATGAATGAACTAAACTAGCCCCTTTTTTTAAAGAAACTCCCGAAATTAAATGAGTTTTTTCCAGGAAAATCTCCCCATTGCTTTACTATGGGAATATGGTACCATGTGGAATATCTATTTTAGTTTCAAGGATTTCGTTAAAAGTGAAGTGTTTTCCAGTATATATGCGTGAATGAAGTAAGTGTGCAAGAATTTGTAAAGAAATAACGGAAATTAAGTGAGTTTTTCCAAGAACAATTCAACCCTATGCTTTACTATGGGAATCCGCCCTATGCTTTACTATGGGAAACAAATACCATGTCGATTCACTAATTTCATATGATGGATTTCTTTAAAAACGAAGTGATTCCGACTATACCTGCGAGAATGAAGTAAACTAGCCCCTTTTTTTAAAGAAACGTCCGAAATTAAATGAGTTTTTTCCTTGAAAATCTCCCCATTGCTTTACTATGGGAATATGGTACCATGTGGAATATCTATTTTAGTTTCAAGGATTTCGTTAAAAGTGAAGTATTTTCCAGTATATATGCGTGAATAAAGTAAGTGTGCAAGAATTTGTAAAGAAATAACGGAAATTAAGTGAGTTTTTCCAAGAACAATTCAACCCTATGCTTTACTATGGGAATCCTCCCTATGCTTTACTATGGGAAACAAATACCATGTCGATTCACTAATTTCATATGATGGATTTCTTTAAAAACGAAGTGATTCCGACTATACCTGCGAGAATGAAGTAAACTAGCCCCTTTTTTTAAAGAAACGTCCGAAATTAAATGAGTTTTTTCCTTGAAAATCTCCCCATTGCTTTACTATGGGAATATGGTACCATGTGGAATATCTTTTTCAATTTCAACAATTTCGATAAAAACGAAGTGTTTTCTATTAATTCTTCACTAGATACGTTAGTTGGCTAATTTTTGTAAAGAAATATTGGAAATTAAGTGAGTTGTTAAGAAAAGAATTTTATTCAATGCTTCCCTATGGGACCAAGAACGACTTCAGAAAAAGTGTAGCATTTTCTGCGTTTTAGAAAAAAAATCTTTGATTTTGCCATTTTTGACACTAATCTCATGTTAAATTATACTCAAGGATTTCAATCGTAAAACTAATTAAACACTTAATATAGCTTATTTATAGGTATATTAACATATTATCATCAAGATTTCAGCAGAAATTAAGTTTAAATAAGAAACTGATTTCCCATTAACCTATGGAATCCTCCCTATGCTTTACTATGGGAATATGGTACCATGTGGAACATCTTTTTTAATTTCAAGGATTTCGTTAAAAATGAAGTGTTTTCCAGTGTATCTGCTTGAATAAAGTAAATGTGCAAGATTTTATAAAGAAATAACGGAAAATAAGTGAGTTTTTCCCAGAACAATTAACCCTATGCTTTACTATGGGAATCCTCCCTATGCTTTACTATGGGAAACAAATACCATGTCGATTCACTAATTTCATATGAAGGATTTCTTTAAAAACGAAGTGATTCCGACTATACCTGCATGAATGAACTAAACTAGCCCCTTTTTTTAAAGAAACTCCCGAAATTAAATGAGTTTTTTCCAGGAAAATCTCCCCATTGCTTTACTATGGGAATATGGTACCATGTGGAATATCTATTTTAGTTTCAAGGATTTCGTTAAAAGTGAAGTGTTTTCCAGTATATATGCGTGAATAAAGTAAGTGTGCAAGAATTTGTAAAGAAATAACGGAAATTAAGTGAGTTTTTCCAAGAACAATTCAACCCTATGCTTTACTATGGGAATCCGCCCTATGCTTTACTATGGGAAACAAATACCATGTCGATTCACTGATTTCATTTGATGGATTTCTTTAAAAACGAAGTGATTCCGACTATACCTGCGAGAATGAAGTAAACTAGCCCCCTTTTTTAAAGAAACTTCCGAAATTAAATGAATTTTTTCCTTGAAAATCTCCCCATCGCTTTACTATGGGAATATGGTACCATGTGGAATATCTATTTTAGTTTCAAGGATTTCGTTAAAAGTGAAGTGTTTTCCAGTATATATGCGTGAATAAAGTAAGTGTGCAAGAATTTGTAAAGAAATAACGGAAATTAAATGAGTTTTTCCAAGAACAATTCAACCCTATGCTTTACTATGGGAATCCTCCCTATGCTTTACTATGGGAAACAAATACCATGTCGATTCTCCAATTTCATATGATGGATTTCTTTAAAAACGAAGTGATTCCGACTATACCTGCGAGAATGAACTAAACTAGCCCCTTTTTTTAAAGAAACTTCCGAAATTAAATGAGTTTTTTCCAAAAAAATCACCCCATTGCTTTACTATGGGAATATGGTACCATGTGGAATATCTTTTTCAATTTCAACAATTTCGATAAAAACGAAGTGTTTTCTATTAATTCTTCACTAGATACGTTAGTTGGCTAATTTTTGTAAAGAAATATTGGAAATTAAGTGAGTTGTTAAGAAAAGAATTTTATTCAATGCTTCCCTATGGGACCAAGAACGACTTCAGAAAAAGTGTAGCATTTTCTGCGTTTTAGAAAAAAAATCTTTGATTTTGCCATTTTTGACACTAATCTCATGTTAAATTATACTCAAGGATTTCAATCGTAAAACTAATTAAACACTTAATATAGCTTATTTATAGGTATATTAACATATTATCATCAAGATTTCAGCAGAAATTAAGTTTAAATAAGAAACTGATTTCCCATTAACCTATGGAATCCTCCCTATGCTTTACTATGGGAATATGGTACCATGTGGAACATCTTTTTTAATTTCAAGGATTTCGTTAAAAATGAAGTGTTTTCCAGTGTATCTGCTTGAATAAAGTAAATGTGCAAGATTTTATAAAGAAATAACGGAAAATAAGTGAGTTTTTCCCAGAACAATTAACCCTATGCTTTACTATGGGAATCCTCCCTATGCTTTACTATGGGAAACAAATACCATGTCGATTCACTAATTTCATATGAAGGATTTCTTTAAAAACGAAGTGATTCCGACTATACCTGCATGAATGAACTAAACTAGCCCCTTTTTTTAAAGAAACTCCCGAAATTAAATGAGTTTTTTCCAGGAAAATCTCCCCATTGCTTTACTATGGGAATATGGTACCATGTGGAATATCTATTTTAGTTTCAAGGATTTCGTTAAAAGTGAAGTGTTTTCCAGTATATATGCGTGAATAAAGTAAGTGTGCAAGAATTTGTAAAGAAATAACGGAAATTAAGTGAGTTTTTCCAAGAACAATTCAACCCTATGCTTTACTATGGGAATCCGCCCTATGCTTTACTATGGGAAACAAATACCATGTCGATTCACTAATTTCATATGATGGATTTCTTTAAAAACGAAGTGATTCCGACTATACCTGCGAGAATGAAGTAAACTAGCCCCTTTTTTTAAAGAAACTTCCGAAATTAAATGAGTTTTTTCCTTGAAAATCTCCCCATTGCTTTACTATGGGAATATGGTACCATGTGGAATATCTCTTTCAATTTCAACAATTTCGATAAAAACGAAGTGTTTTCTATTAATTCTTCACTAGATACGTTAGTTGGCTAATTTTTGTAAAGAAATATTGGAAATTAAGTGAGTTGTTAAGAAAAGAATTTTATTCAATGCTTCCCTATGGGACCAAGAACGACTTCAGAAAAATTGTAGCATTTTCTGCGTTTTAGAAAAAAAATCTTTGATTTTGCCATTTTTGACACTAATCTCATGTTAAATTATACTCAAGGATTTCAATCGTAAAACTAATTAAACACTTAATATAGCTTATTTATAGGTATATTAACATATTATCATCAAGATTTCAGCAGAAATTAAGTTTAAATAAGAAACTGATTTCCCATTAACCTATGGAATCCTCCCTATGCTTTACTATGGGAATATGGTACCATGTGGAACATCTTTTTTAATTTCAAGGATTTCGTTAAAAATGAAGTGTTTTCCAGTGTATCTGCTTGAATAAAGTAAATGTGCAAGATTTTATAAAGAAATAACGGAAAATAAGTGAGTTTTTCCCAGAACAATTAACCCTATGCTTTACTATGGGAATCCTCCCTATGCTTTACTATGGGAAACAAATACCATGTCGATTCACTAATTTCATATGAAGGATTTCTTTAAAAACGAAGTGATTCCGACTATACCTGCATGAATGAACTAAACTAGCCCCTTTTTTTAAAGAAACTCCCGAAATTAAATGAGTTTTTTCCAGGAAAATCTCCCCATTGCTTTACTATGGGAATATGGTACCATGTGGAATATCTATTTTAGTTTCAAGGATTTCGTTAAAAGTGAAGTGTTTTCCAGTATATATGCGTGAATAAAGTAAGTGTGCAAGAATTTGTAAAGAAATAACGGAAATTAAGTGAGTTTTTCCAAGAACAATTCAACCCTATGCTTTACTATGGGAATCCGCCCTATGCTTTACTATGGGAAACAAATACCATGTCGATTCACTAATTTCATATGATGGATTTCTTTAAAAACGAAGTGATTCCGACTATACCTGCGAGAATGAAGTAAACTAGCCCCTTTTTTTAAAGAAACGTCCGAAATTAAATGAGTTTTTTCCAGGAAAATCTCCCCTTTGCTTTACTATGGGAATATGGTACCATGTGGAATATCTATTTTAGTTTCAAGGATTTCGTTAAAAGTGAAGTGTTTTCCAGTATATATGCGTGAATAAAGTAAGTGTGCAAGAATTTGTAAAGAAATAACGGAAATTAAGTGAGTTTTTCCAAGAACAATTCAACCCTATGCTTTACTATGGGAATCCTCCCTATGCTTTACTATGGGAAACAAATACCATGTCGATTCACTAATTTCATATGATGGATTTCTTTAAAAACGAAGTGATTCCGACTATACCTGCGAGAATGAAGTAAACTAGCCCCTTTCTTTAAAGAAACTTCCGAAATTAAATGAGTTTTTTTCCTTGAAAATCTCCCCATTGCTTTACTATGGGAATATGGTACCATGTGGAATATCTTTTTTAGTTTCAAGGATTTCGTTAAAAGTGAAGAGCTTTCCAGTATACCTGCGTGAATAAAGTAAGTGTGCAAGATTTTGTAAAGAAATAACGGAAATTAAGTGAGTTTTTTCAAGAATAATTCACCCTATGCTTTACTACGGGAATTCACCCTATGCTTTACTATGGGAAACAAATTCCATGTCGATTCTCTTATTTCATATGAAGGATTTCTATAAAAAGGATATGTTTCCGACTATACATGCGAGAATGAACTAAACTAGCCGCTTTTTTTCCAGAAAGACCCGAAATTAAATGAGTTTTTTCCAAAAAAATCACCCCATTGCTTTACTATGGGAATATGGTACCATGTGGAATACCTTTTTCAATTTCAACAATTTCGATAAAAACGAAGTGTTTTCTATTAATTCTTCACTAGATACGTTAGTTGGCTAATTTTTGTAAAGAAATATTGGAAATTAAGTGAGTTGTTAAGAAAAGAATTTTATTCAATGCTTCCCTAGGGGACCAAGAACGACTTCAGAAAAAGTGTAGCATTTTCTACGTTTTAGAAAAAAAATCTTTGATTTTGCCATTTTTGACACTAATCTCATGTTAAATTATACTCAAGGATTTCAATCGTAAAACTAATTAAACACTTAATATAGCTTATTTATAGGTATATTAACATATTATCATCAAGATTTCAGCAGAAATTAAGTTTAATAAGAAACTGATTTCCCATTAACCTATGGAATCCTCCCTATGCTTTACTATGGGAATATGGTACCATGTGGAACATCTTTTTTAATTTCAAGGATTTCGTTAAAAATGAAGTGTTTTCCAGTGTATCTGCTTGAATAAAGTAAATGTGCAAGATTTTATAAAGAAATAACGGAAAATAAGTGAGTTTTTCCCAGAACAATTAACCCTATGCTTTACTATGGGAATCCTCCCTATGCTTTACTATGGGAAACAAATACCATGTCGATTCACTAATTTCATATGAAGGATTTCTTTAAAAACGAAGTGATTCCGACTATACCTGCATGAATGAACTAAACTAGCCCCTTTTTTTAAAGAAACTCCCGAAATTAAATGAGTTTTTTCCAGGAAAATCTCCCCATTGCTTTACTATGGGAATATGGTACCATGTGGAATATCTATTTTAGTTTCAAGGATTTCGTTAAATGTGAAGTGTTTTCCAGTATATATGCGTGAATAAAGTAAGTGTGCAAGAATTTGTAAAGAAATAACGGAAATTAAGTGAGTTTTTCCAAGAACAATTCAACCCTATGCTTTACTATGGGAATCCGCCCTATGCTTTACTATGGGAAACAAATACCATGTCGATTCACTAATTTCATATGATGGATTTCTTTAAAAACGAAGTGATTCCGACTATACCTGCGAGAATGAAGTAAACTAGCCCCTTTTTTTAAAGAAACTTCCGAAATTAAATGAGTTTTTTCCTTGAAAATCTCCCCATTGCTTTACTATGGGAATATGGTACCATGTGGAATATCTATTTTAGTTTCAAGGATTTCGTTAAAATTGAAGTGTTTTCCAGTATATATGCGTGAATAAAGTAAGTGTGCAAGAATTTGTAAAGAAATAACGGAAATTAAGTGAGTTTTTCCAAGAACAATTCAACCCTATGCTTTACTATGGGAATCCTCCCTATGCTTTACTATGGGAAACAAATACCATGTCGATTCACTAATTTCATATGATGGATTTCTTTAAAAACGAAGTGATTCCGACTATACCTGCGAGAATGAAGTAAACTAGCCCCTTTTTTTAAAGAAACGTCCGAAATTAAATGAGTTTTTTCCTTGAAAATCTCCCCATTGCTTTACTATGGGAATATGGTACCATGTGGAATATCTTTTTCAATTTCAACAATTTCGATAAAAACGAAGTGTTTTCTATTAATTCTTCACTAGATACGTTAGTTGGCTAATTTTTGTAAAGAAATATTGGAAATTAAGTGAGTTGTTAAGAAAAGAATTTTATTCAATGCTTCCCTATGGGACCAAGAACGACTTCAGAAAAAGTGTAGCATTTTCTGCGTTTTAGAAAAAAAATCTTTGATTTTGCCATTTTTGACACTAATCTCATGTTAAATTATACTCAAGGATTTCAATCGTAAAACTAATTAAACACTTAATATAGCTTATTTATAGGTATATTAACATATTATCATCAAGATTTCAGCAGAAATTAAGTTTAAATAAGAAACTGATTTCCCATTAACCTATGGAATCCTCCCTATGCTTTACTATGGGAATATGGTACCATGTGGAACATCTTTTTTAATTTCAAGGATTTCGTTAAAAATGAAGTGTTTTCCAGTGTATCTGCTTGAATAAAGTAAATGTGCAAGATTTTATAAAGAAATAACGGAAAATAAGTGAGTTTTTCCCAGAACAATTAACCCTATGCTTTACTATGGGAATCCTCCCTATGCTTTACTATGGGAAACAAATACCATGTCGATTCACTAATTTCATATGAAGGATTTCTTTAAAAACGAAGTGATTCCGACTATACCTGCATGAATGAACTAAACTAGCCCCTTTTTTTAAAGAAACTCCCGAAATTAAATGAGTTTTTTCCAGGAAAATCTCCCCATTGCTTTACTATGGGAATATGGTACCATGTGGAATATCTATTTTAGTTTCAAGGATTTCGTTAAAAGTGAAGTGTTTTCCAGTATATATGCGTGAATAAAGTAAGTGTGCAAGAATTTGTAAAGAAATAACGGAAATTAAGTGAGTTTTTCCAAGAACAATTCAACCCTATGCTTTACTATGGGAATCCGCCCTATGCTTTACTATGGGAAACAAATACCATGTCGATTCACTAATTTCATATGATGGATTTCTTTAAAAACGAAGTGATTCCGACTATACCTGCGAGAATGAAGTAAACTAGCCCCTTTTTTTAAAGAAACTTCCGAAATTAAATGAGTTTTTTCCTTGAAAATCTCCCCATTGCTTTACTATGGGAATATGGTACCATGTGGAATATCTATTTTAGTTTAAAGGATTTCGTTAAAAGTGAAGTGTTTTCCAGTATATATGCGTGAATAAAGTAAGTGTGCAAGAATTTGTAAAGAAATAACGGAAACTAAGTGAGTTTTTCCAAGTACAATTCAACCCTATGCTTTACTATGGGAATCCTCCCTATGCTTTACTATGGGAAACAAATACCATGTCGATTCACTAATTTCATATGATGGATTTCTTTAAAAACGAAGTGATTCCGACTATAGCTGCAAGAATGAACTAAACTAGCCCCTTTTTTTAAAGAAACGTCCGAAATTAAATGAGTTTTTTCCTTGAAAATCTCCCCATTGCTTTACTATGGGAATATGGTACCATGTGGAATATCTTTTTCAATTTCAACAATTTCGATAAAAACGAAGTGTTTTCTATTAATTCTTCACTAGATACGTTAGTTGGCTAATTTTTGTAAAGAAATATTGGAAATTAAGTGAGTTGTTAAGAAAAGAATTTTATTCAATGCTTCCCTATGGGACCAAGAACGACTTCAGAAAAAGTGTAGCATTTTCTGCGTTTTAGAAAAAAAATCTTTGATTTTGCCATTTTTGACACTAATCTCATGTTAAATTATACTCAAGGATTTCAATCGTAAAACTAATTAAACACTTAATATAGCTTATTTATAGGTATATTAACATATTATCATCAAGATTTCAGCAGAAATTAAGTTTAAATAAGAAACTGATTTCCCATTAACCTATGGAATCCTCCCTATGCTTTACTATGGGAATATGGTACCATGTGGAACATCTTTTTTAATTTCAAGGATTTCGTTAAAAATGAAGTGTTTTCCAGTGTATCTGCTTGAATAAAGTAAATGTGCAAGATTTTATAAAGAAATAACGGAAAATAAGTGAGTTTTTCCCAGAACAATTAACCCTATGCTTTACTATGGGAATCCTCCCTATGCTTTACTATGGGAAACAAATACCATGTCGATTCACTAATTTCATATGAAGGATTTCTTTAAAAACGAAGTGATTCCGACTATACCTGCATGAATGAACTAAACTAGCCCCCTTTTTTTAAAGAAACTCCCGAAATTAAATGAGTTTTTTCCAGGAAAATCTCCCCATTGCTTTACTATGGGAATATGGTACCATGTGGAATATCTATTTTAGTTTCAAGGATTTCGTTAAAAGTGAAGTGTTTTCCAGTATATATGCGTGAATAAAGTAAGTGTGCAAGAATTTGTAAAGAAATAACGGAAATTAAGTGAGTTTTTCCAAGAACAATTCAACCCTATGCTTTACTATGGGAATCCGCCCTATGCTTTACTATGGGAAACAAATACCATGTCGATTCACTAATTTCATATGATGGATTTCTTTAAAAACGAAGTGATTCCGACTATACCTGCGAGAATGAAGTAAACTAGCCCCTTTTTTTAAAGAAACGTCCGAAATTAAATGAGTTTTGTCCTTGAAAATCTCCCCATTGCTTTACTATGGGAATATGGTACCATGTGGAATATCTATTTTAGTTTCAAGGATTTCGTTAAAAGTGAAGTGTTTTCCAGTATATATGCGTGAATAAAGAATTTGTAAAGAAATAACGGAAATTAAGTGAGTTTTTCCAAGAACAATTCAACCCTATGCTTTACTATGGGAATCCTCCCTATGCTTTACTATGGGAAACAAATACCATGTCGATTCACTAATTTCATATGATGGATTTCTTTAAAAACGAAGTGATTCCGACTATACCTGCGAGAATGAAGTAAACCAGCCCCTTTTTTTAAAGAAACTTCCGAAATTAAATGAGTTTTTTTCCTTGAAAATCTCCCCATTGCTTTACTATGGGAATATGGTACCATGTGGAATATCTTTTTTAGTTTCAAGGATTTCGTTAAAAGTGAAGAGTTTTCCAGTATACCTGCGTGAATAAAGTAAGTGTGCAAGATTTTGTAAAGAAATAACGGAAATTAAGTGAGTTTTTTCAAGAATAATTCACCCTATGCTTTACTACGGGAATTCACCCTATGCTTTACTATGGGAAACAAATTCCATGTCGATTCTCTTATTTCATATGAAGGATTTCTATAAAAAGGATATGTTTCCGACTAAACATGCGAGAGTGAACTAAACTAGCCGCTTTTCTTCCAGAAAGACCCGAAATTAAATGAGTTTTTTCCAAAAAAATCACCCCATTGCTTTACTATGGGAATATGGTACCATGTGGAATACCTTTTTCAATTTCAACAATTTCGATAAAAACGAAGTGTTTTCTATTAATTCTTCACTAGATACGTTAGTTGGCTAATTTTTGTAAAGAAATATTGGAAATTAAGTGAGTTGTTAAGAAAAGAATTTTATTCAATGCTTCCCTAGGGGACCAAGAATGACTTCAGAAAAAGTGTAGCATTTTCTACGTTTTAGAAAAAAATCTTTGATTTTGCCATTTTTGACACTAATCTCATGTTAAATTATACTCAAGGATTTCAATCGTAAAACTAATTAAACACTTAATATAGCTTATTTATAGGTATATTAACATATTATCATCAAGTTTTCAGCAGAGATTAAGTTTAAATAAGAAACTGATTTCCCATTAACCTATGGAATCCTCCCTATGCTTTACTATGGGAATATGGTACCATGTGGAACATCTTTTTTAATTTCAAGGATTTCGTTAAAAATGAAGTGTTTTCCAGTGTATCTGCTTGAATAAAGTAAATGTGCAAGATTTTATAAAGAAATAACGGAAAATAAGTGAGTTTTTCCCAGAACAATTAACCCTATGCTTTACTATGGGAATCCTCCCTATGCTTTACTATGGGAAACAAATACCATGTCGATTCACTAATTTCATATGAAGGATTTCTTTAAAAACGAAGTGATTCCGACTATACCTGCATGAATGAACTAAACTAGCCCCTTTTTTTAAAGAAACTCCCGAAATTAAATGAGTTTTTTCCAGGAAAATCTCCCCATTGCTTTACTATGGGAATATGGTACCATGTGGAATATCTATTTTAGTTTCAAGGATTTCGTTAAAAGTGAAGTGTTTTCCAGTATATATGCGTGAATGAAGTAAGTGTGCAAGAATTTGTAAAGAAATAACGGAAATTAAGTGAGTTTTTCCAAGAACAATTCAACCCTATGCTTTACTATGGGAATCCGCCCTATGCTTTACTATGGGAAACAAATACCATGTCGATTCACTAATTTCATATGATGGATTTCTTTAAAAACGAAGTGATTCCGACTATACCTGCGAGAATGAAGTAAACTAGCCCCTTTTTTTAAAGAAACGTCCGAAATTAAATGAGTTTTTTCCTTGAAAATCTCCCCATTGCTTTACTATGGGAATATGGTACCATGTGGAATATCTATTTTAGTTTCAAGGATTTCGTTAAAAGTGAAGTGTTTTCCAGTATATATGCGTGAATAAAGTAAGTGTGCAAGAATTTGTAAAGAAATAACGGAAATTAAGTGAGTTTTTCCAAGAACAATTCAACCCTATGCTTTACTATGGGAATCCTCCCTATGCTTTACTATGGGAAACAAATACCATGTCGATTCACTAATTTCATATGATGGATTTCTTTAAAAACGAAGTGATTCCGACTATACCTGCGAGAATGAAGTAAACTAGCCCCTTTTTTTAAAGAAACGTCCGAAATTAAATGAGTTTTTTCCTTGAAAATCTCCCCATTGCTTTACTATGGGAATATGGTACCATGTGGAATATCTTTTTCAATTTCAACAATTTCGATAAAAACGAAGTGTTTTCTATTAATTCTTCACTAGATACGTTAGTTGGCTAATTTTTGTAAAGAAATATTGGAAATTAAGTGAGTTGTTAAGAAAAGAATTTTATTCAATGCTTCCCTATGGGACCAAGAACGACTTCAGAAAAAGTGTAGCATTTTCTGCGTTTTAGAAAAAAAATCTTTGATTTTGCCATTTTTGACACTAATCTCATGTTAAATTATACTCAAGGATTTCAATCGTAAAACTAATTAAACACTTAATATAGCTTATTTATAGGTATATTTTCATATTATAACATATTATCATCAAGATTTCAGCAGAAATTAAGTTTAAATAAGAAACTGATTTCCCATTAACCTATGGAATCCTCCCTATGCTTTACTATGGGAATATGGTACCATGTGGAACATCTTTTTTAATTTCAAGGATTTCGTTAAAAATGAAGTGTTTTCCAGTGTATCTGCTTGAATAAAGTAAATGTGCAAGATTTTATAAAGAAATAACGGAAAATAAGTGAGTTTTTCCCAGAACAATTAACCCTATGCTTTACTATGGGAATCCTCCCTATGCTTTACTATGGGAAACAAATACCATGTCGATTCACTAATTTCATATGAAGGATTTCTTTAAAAACGAAGTGATTCCGACTATACCTGCATGAATGAACTAAACTAGCCCCTTTTTTTAAAGAAACTCCCGAAATTAAATGAGTTTTTTCCAGGAAAATCTCCCCATTGCTTTACTATGGGAATATGGTACCATGTGGAATATCTATTTTAGTTTCAAGGATTTCGTTAAAAGTGAAGTGTTTTCCAGTATATATGCGTGAATAAAGTAAGTGTGCAAGAATTTGTAAAGAAATAACGGAAATTAAGTGAGTTTTTCCAAGAACAATTCAACCCTATGCTTTACTATGGGAATCCGCCCTATGCTTTACTATGGGAAACAAATACCATGTCGATTCACTAATTTCATTTGATGGATTTCTTTAAAAACGAAGTGATTCCGATTATACCTGCGAGAATGAAGTAAACTAGCCCCCTTTTTTAAAGAAACTTCCGAAATTAAATGAATTTTTTCCTTGAAAATCTCCCCATCGCTTTACTATGGGAATATGGTACCATGTGGAATATCTATTTTAGTTTCAAGGATTTCGTTAAAAGTGAAGTGTTTTCCAGTATATATGCGTGAATAAAGTAAGTGTGCAAGAATTTGTAAAGAAATAACGGAAATTAAATGAGTTTTTCCAAGAACAATTCAACCCTATGCTTTACTATGGGAATCCTCCCTATGCTTTACTATGGGAAACAAATACCATGTCGATTCTCCAATTTCATATGATGGATTTCTTTAAAAACGAAGTGATTCCGACTATACCTGCGAGAATGAACTAAACTAGCCCCTTTTTTTAAAGAAACTTCCGAAATTAAATGAGTTTTTTCCAAAAAAATCACCCCATTGCTTTACTATGGGAATATGGTACCATGTGGAATATCTTTTTCAATTTCAACAATTTCGATAAAAACGAAGTGTTTTCTATTAATTCTTCACTAGATACGTTAGTTGGCTAATTTTTGTAAAGAAATATTGGAAATTAAGTGAGTTGTTAAGAAAAGAATTTTATTCAATGCTTCCCTATGGGACCAAGAACGACTTCAGAAAAAGTGTAGCATTTTCTGCGTTTTAGAAAAAAAATCTTTGATTTTGCCATTTTTGACACTAATCTCATGTTAAATTATACTCAAGGATTTCAATCGTAAAACTAATTAAACACTTAATATAGCTTATTTATAGGTATATTAACATATTATCATCAAGATTTCAGCAGAAATTAAGTTTAAATAAGAAACTGATTTCCCATTAACCTATGGAATCCTCCCTATGCTTTACTATGGGAATATGGTACCATGTGGAACATCTTTTTTAATTTCAAGGATTTCGTTAAAAATGAAGTCTTTTCCAGTGTATCTGCTTGAATAAAGTAAATGTGCAAGATTTTATAAAGAAATAACGGAAAATAAGTGAGTTTTTCCCAGAACAATTAACCCTATGCTTTACTATGGGAATCCTCCCTATGCTTTACTATGGGAAACAAATACCATGTCGATTCACTAATTTCATATGAAGGATTTCTTTAAAAACGAAGTGATTCCGACTATACCTGCATGAATGAATTAAACTAGCCCCTTTTTTTAAAGAAACTCCCGAAATTAAATGAGTTTTTTCCAGGAAAATCTCCCCATTGCTTTACTATGGGAATATGGTACCATGTGGAATATCTATTTTAGTTTCAAGGATTTCGTTAAAAGTGAAGTGTTTTCCAGTATATATGCGTGAATAAAGTAAGTGTGCAAGAATTTGTAAAGAAATAACGGAAATTAAGTGAGTTTTTCCAAGAACAATTCAACCCTATGCTTTACTATGGGAATCCGCCCTATGCTTTACTATGGGAAACAAATACCATGTCGATTCACTAATTTCATATGATGGATTTCTTTAAAAACGAAGTGATTCCGACTATACCTGCGAGAATGAAGTAAACTAGCCCCTTTTTTTAAAGAAACTTCCGAAATTAAATGAGTTTTTTCCTTGAAAATCTCCCCATTGCTTTACTATGGGAATATGGTACCATGTGGAATATCTTTTTCAATTTCAACAATTTCGATAAAAACGAAGTGTTTTCTATTAATTCTTCACTAGATACGTTAGTTGGCTAATTTTTGTAAAGAAATATTGGAAATTAAGTGAGTTGTTAAGAAAAGAATTTTATTCAATGCTTCCCTATGGGACCAAGAACGACTTCAGAAAAATTGTAGCATTTTCTGCGTTTTAGAAAAAAAATCTTTGATTTTGCCATTTTTGACACTAATCTCATGTTAAATTATACTCAAGGATTTCAATCGTAAAACTAATTAAACACTTAATATAGCTTATTTATAGGTATATTAACATATTATCATCAAGATTTCAGCAGAAATTAAGTTTAAATAAGAAACTGATTTCCCATTAACCTATGGAATCCTCCCTATGCTTTACTATGGGAATATGGTACCATGTGGAACATCTTTTTTAATTTCAAGGATTTCGTTAAAAATGAAGTGTTTTCCAGTGTATCTGCTTGAATAAAGTAAATGTGCAAGATTTTATAAAGAAATAACGGAAAATAAGTGAGTTTTTCCCAGAACAATTAACCCTATGCTTTACTATGGGAATCCTCCCTATGCTTTACTATGGGAAACAAATACCATGTCGATTCACTAATTTCATATGAAGGATTTCTTTAAAAACGAAGTGATTCCGACTATACCTGCATGAATGAACTAAACTAGCCCCTTTTTTTAAAGAAACTCCCGAAATTAAATGAGTTTTTTCCAGGAAAATCTCCCCATTGCTTTACTATGGGAATATGGTACCATGTGGAATATCTATTTTAGTTTCAAGGATTTCGTTAAAAGTGAAGTGTTTTCCAGTATATATGCGTGAATGAAGTAAGTGTGCAAGAATTTGTAAAGAAATAACGGAAATTAAGTGAGTTTTTCCAAGAACAATTCAACCCTATGCTTTACTATGGGAATCCGCCCTATGCTTTACTATGGGAAACAAATACCATGTCGATTCACTAATTTCATATGATGGATTTCTTTAAAAACGAAGTGATTCCGACTATACCTGCGAGAATGAAGTAAACTAGCCCCTTTTTTTAAAGAAACGTCCGAAATTAAATGAGTTTTTTCCTTGAAAATCTCCCCATTGCTTTACTATGGGAATATGGTACCATGTGGAATATCTATTTTAGTTTCAAGGATTTCGTTAAAAGTGAAGTGTTTTCCAGTATATATGCGTGAATAAAGTAAGTGTGCAAGAATTTGTAAAGAAATAACGGAAATTAAGTGAGTTTTTCCAAGAACAATTCAACCCTATGCTTTACTATGGGAATCCTCCCTATGCTTTACTATGGGAAACAAATACCATGTCGATTCACTAATTTCATATGATGGATTTCTTTAAAAACGAAGTGATTCCGACTATACCTGCGAGAATGAAGTAAACTAGCCCCTTTTTTTAAAGAAACGTCCGAAATTAAATGAGTTTTTTCCTTGAAAATCTCCCCATTGCTTTACTATGGGAATATGGTACCATGTGGAATATCTTTTTCAATTTCAACAATTTCGATAAAAACGAAGTGTTTTCTATTAATTCTTCACTAGATACGTTAGTTGGCTAATTTTTGTAAAGAAATATTGGAAATTAAGTGAGTTGTTAAGAAAAGAATTTTATTCAATGCTTCCCTATGGGACCAAGAACGACTTCAGAAAAAGTGTAGCATTTTCTGCGTTTTAGAAAAAAAATCTTTGATTTTGCCATTTTTGACACTAATCTCATGTTAAATTATACTCAAGGATTTCAATCGTAAAACTAATTAAACACTTAATATAGCTTATTTATAGGTATATTAACATATTATCATCAAGATTTCAGCAGAAATTAAGTTTAAATAAGAAACTGATTTCCCATTAACCTATGGAATCCTCCCTATGCTTTACTATGGGAATATGGTACCATGTGGAACATCTTTTTTAATTTCAAGGATTTCGTTAAAAATGAAGTGTTTTCCAGTGTATCTGCTTGAATAAAGTAAATGTGCAAGATTTTATAAAGAAATAACGGAAAATAAGTGAGTTTTTCCCAGAACAATTAACCCTATGCTTTACTATGGGAATCCTCCCTATGCTTTACTATGGGAAACAAATACCATGTCGATTCACTAATTTCATATGAAGGATTTCTTTAAAAACGAAGTGATTCCGACTATACCTGCATGAATGAACTAAACTAGCCCCTTTTTTTAAAGAAACTCCCGAAATTAAATGAGTTTTTTCCAGGAAAATCTCCCCATTGCTTTACTATGGGAATATGGTACCATGTGGAATATCTATTTTAGTTTCAAGGATTTCGTTAAAAGTGAAGTGTTTTCCAGTATATATGCGTGAATAAAGTAAGTGTGCAAGAATTTGTAAAGAAATAACGGAAATTAAGTGAGTTTTTCCAAGAACAATTCAACCCTATGCTTTACTATGGGAATCCGCCCTATGCTTTACTATGGGAAACAAATACCATGTCGATTCACTAATTTCATATGATGGATTTCTTTAAAAACGAAGTGATTCCGACTATACCTGCGAGAATGAAGTAAACTAGCCCCTTTTTTTAAAGAAACTTCCGAAATTAAATGAGTTTTTTCCTTGAAAATCTCCCCATTGCTTTACTATGGGAATATGGTACCATGTGGAATATCTATTTTAGTTTAAAGGATTTCGTTAAAAGTGAAGTGTTTTCCAGTATATATGCGTGAATAAAGTAAGTGTGCAAGAATTTGTAAAGAAATAACGGAAACTAAGTGAGTTTTTCCAAGTACAATTCAACCCTATGCTTTACTATGGGAATCCTCCCTATGCTTTACTATGGGAAACAAATACCATGTCGATTCACTAATTTCATATGATGGATTTCTTTAAAAACGAAGTGATTCCGACTATAGCTGCAAGAATGAACTAAACTAGCCCCTTTTTTTAAAGAAACGTCCGAAATTAAATGAGTTTTTTCCTTGAAAATCTCCCCATTGCTTTACTATGGGAATATGGTACCATGTGGAATATCTTTTTCAATTTCAACAATTTCGATAAAAACGAAGTGTTTTCTATTAATTCTTCACTAGATACGTTAGTTGGCTAATTTTTGTAAAGAAATATTGGAAATTAAGTGAGTTGTTAAGAAAAGAATTTTATTCAATGCTTCCCTATGGGACCAAGAACGACTTCAGAAAAAGTGTAGCATTTTCTGCGTTTTAGAAAAAAAATCTTTGATTTTGCCATTTTTGACACTAATCTCATGTTAAATTATACTCAAGGATTTCAATCGTAAAACTAATTAAACACTTAATATAGCTTATTTATAGGTATATTAACATATTATCATCAAGATTTCAGCAGAAATTAAGTTTAAATAAGAAACTGATTTCCCATTAACCTATGGAATCCTCCCTATGCTTTACTATGGGAATATGGTACCATGTGGAACATCTTTTTTAATTTCAAGGATTTCGTTAAAAATGAAGTGTTTTCCAGTGTATCTGCTTGAATAAAGTAAATGTGCAAGATTTTATAAAGAAATAACGGAAAATAAGTGAGTTTTTCCCAGAACAATTAACCCTATGCTTTACTATGGGAATCCTCCCTATGCTTTACTATGGGAAACAAATACCATGTCGATTCACTAATTTCATATGAAGGATTTCTTTAAAAACGAAGTGATTCCGACTATACCTGCATGAATGAACTAAACTAGCCCCTTTTTTTAAAGAAACTCCCGAAATTAAATGAGTTTTTTCCAGGAAAATCTCCCCATTGCTTTACTATGGGAATATGGTACCATGTGGAATATCTATTTTAGTTTCAAGGATTTCGTTAAAAGTGAAGTGTTTTCCAGTATATATGCGTGAATAAAGTAAGTGTGCAAGAATTTGTAAAGAAATAACGGAAATTAAGTGAGTTTTTCCAAGAACAATTCAACCCTATGCTTTACTATGGGAATCCGCCCTATGCTTTACTATGGGAAACAAATACCATGTCGATTCACTAATTTCATATGATGGATTTCTTTAAAAACGAAGTGATTCCGACTATACCTGCGAGAATGAAGTAAACTAGCCCCTTTTTTTAAAGAAACTTCCGAAATTAAATGAGTTTTTTCCTTGAAAATCTCCCCATTGCTTTACTATGGGAATATGGTACCATGTGGAATATCTATTTTAGTTTAAAGGATTTCGTTAAAAGTGAAGTGTTTTCCAGTATATATGCGTGAATAAAGTAAGTGTGCAAGAATTTGTAAAGAAATAACGGAAACTAAGTGAGTTTTTCCAAGTACAATTCAACCCTATGCTTTACTATGGGAATCCTCCCTATGCTTTACTATGGGAAACAAATACCATGTCGATTCACTAATTTCATATGATGGATTTCTTTAAAAACGAAGTGATTCCGACTATAGCTGCAAGAATGAACTAAACTAGCCCCTTTTTTTAAAGAAACGTCCGAAATTAAATGAGTTTTTTCCTTGAAAATCTCCCATTGCTTTACTATGGGAATATGGTACCATGTGGAATATCTTTTTCAATTTCAACAATTTCGATAAAAACGAAGTGTTTTCTATTAATTCTTCACTAGATACGTTAGTTGGCTAATTTTTGTAAAGAAATATTGGAAATTAAGTGAGTTGTTAAGAAAAGAATTTTATTCAATGCTTCCCTATGGGACCAAGAACGACTTCAGAAAAAGTGTAGCATTTTCTGCGTTTTAGAAAAAAAATCTTTGATTTTGCCATTTTTGACACTAATCTCATGTTAAATTATACTCAAGGATTTCAATCGTAAAACTAATTAAACACTTAATATAGCTTATTTATAGGTATATTAACATATTATCATCAAGATTTCAGCAGAAATTAAGTTTAAATAAGAA
>NW_028328343.1:2500-12500 GCF_048544385.1 Mastigoproctus giganteus
AACCTAACCTAACCTAACCTAACCTAACCTAACCTAACCTAACCTAACCTAACCTAACCTAACCTAACCTAACCTAACCTAACCTAACCTAACCTAACCTAACCTAACCTAACCTAACCTAACCTAACCTAACCTAACCTAACCTAACCTAACCTAACCTAACCTAACCTAACCTAACCTAACCTAACCTAACCTAACCTAACCTAACCTAACCTAACCTAACCTAACCTAACCTAACCTAACCTAACCTAACCTAACCTAACCTAACCTAACCTAACCTAACCTAACCTAACCTAACCTAACCTAACCTAACCTAACCTAACCTAACCTAACCTAACCTAACCTAACCTAACCTAACCTAACCTAACCTAACCTAACCTAACCTAACCTAACCTAACCTAACCTAACCTAACCTAACCTAACCTAACCTAACCTAACCTAACCTAACCTAACCTAACCTAACCTAACCTAACCTAACCTAACCTAACCTAACCTAACCTAACCTAACCTAACCTAACCTAACCTAACCTAACCTAACCTAACCTAACCTAACCTAACCTAACCTAACCTAACCTAACCTAACCTAACCTAACCTAACCTAACCTAACCTAACCTAACCTAACCTAACCTAACCTAACCTAACCTAACCTAACCTAACCTAACCTAACCTAACCTAACCTAACCTAACCTAACCTAACCTAACCTAACCTAACCTAACCTAACCTAACCTAACCTAACCTAACCTAACCTAACCTAACCTAACCTAACCTAACCTAACCTAACCTAACCTAACCTAACCTAACCTAACCTAACCTAACCTAACCTAACCTAACCTAACCTAACCTAACCTAACCTAACCTAACCTAACCTAACCTAACCTAACCTAACCTAACCTAACCTAACCTAACCTAACCTAACCTAACCTAACCTAACCTAACCTAACCTAACCTAACCTAACCTAACCTAACCTAACCTAACCTAACCTAACCTAACCTAACCTAACCTAACCTAACCTAACCTAACCTAACCTAACCTAACCTAACCTAACCTAACCTAACCTAACCTAACCTAACCTAACCTAACCTAACCTAACCTAACCTAACCTAACCTAACCTAACCTAACCTAACCTAACCTAACCTAACCTAACCTAACCTAACCTAACCTAACCTAACCTAACCTAACCTAACCTAACCTAACCTAACCTAACCTAACCTAACCTAACCTAACCTAACCTAACCTAACCTAACCTAACCTAACCTAACCTAACCTAACCTAACCTAACCTAACCTAACCTAACCTAACCTAACCTAACCTAACCTAACCTAACCTAACCTAACCTAACCTAACCTAACCTAACCTAACCTAACCTAACCTAACCTAACCTAACCTAACCTAACCTAACCTAACCTAACCTAACCTAACCTAACCTAACCTAACCTAACCTAACCTAACCTAACCTAACCTAACCTAACCTAACCTAACCTAACCTAACCTAACCTAACCTAACCTAACCTAACCTAACCTAACCTAACCTAACCTAACCTAACCTAACCTAACCTAACCTAACCTAACCTAACCTAACCTAACCTAACCTAACCTAACCTAACCTAACCTAACCTAACCTAACCTAACCTAACCTAACCTAACCTAACCTAACCTAACCTAACCTAACCTAACCTAACCTAACCTAACCTAACCTAACCTAACCTAACCTAACCTAACCTAACCTAACCTAACCTAACCTAACCTAACCTAACCTAACCTAACCTAACCTAACCTAACCTAACCTAACCTAACCTAACCTAACCTAACCTAACCTAACCTAACCTAACCTAACCTAACCTAACCTAACCTAACCTAACCTAACCTAACCTAACCTAACCTAACCTAACCTAACCTAACCTAACCTAACCTAACCTAACCTAACCTAACCTAACCTAACCTAACCTAACCTAACCTAACCTAACCTAACCTAACCTAACCTAACCTAACCTAACCTAACCTAACCTAACCTAACCTAACCTAACCTAACCTAACCTAACCTAACCTAACCTAACCTAACCTAACCTAACCTAACCTAACCTAACCTAACCTAACCTAACCTAACCTAACCTAACCTAACCTAACCTAACCTAACCTAACCTAACCTAACCTAACCTAACCTAACCTAACCTAACCTAACCTAACCTAACCTAACCTAACCTAACCTAACCTAACCTAACCTAACCTAACCTAACCTAACCTAACCTAACCTAACCTAACCTAACCTAACCTAACCTAACCTAACCTAACCTAACCTAACCTAACCTAACCTAACCTAACCTAACCTAACCTAACCTAACCTAACCTAACCTAACCTAACCTAACCTAACCTAACCTAACCTAACCTAACCTAACCTAACCTAACCTAACCTAACCTAACCTAACCTAACCTAACCTAACCTAACCTAACCTAACCTAACCTAACCTAACCTAACCTAACCTAACCTAACCTAACCTAACCTAACCTAACCTAACCTAACCTAACCTAACCTAACCTAACCTAACCTAACCTAACCTAACCTAACCTAACCTAACCTAACCTAACCTAACCTAACCTAACCTAACCTAACCTAACCTAACCTAACCTAACCTAACCTAACCTAACCTAACCTAACCTAACCTAACCTAACCTAACCTAACCTAACCTAACCTAACCTAACCTAACCTAACCTAACCTAACCTAACCTAACCTAACCTAACCTAACCTAACCTAACCTAACCTAACCTAACCTAACCTAACCTAACCTAACCTAACCTAACCTAACCTAACCTAACCTAACCTAACCTAACCTAACCTAACCTAACCTAACCTAACCTAACCTAACCTAACCTAACCTAACCTAACCTAACCTAACCTAACCTAACCTAACCTAACCTAACCTAACCTAACCTAACCTAACCTAACCTAACCTAACCTAACCTAACCTAACCTAACCTAACCTAACCTAACCTAACCTAACCTAACCTAACCTAACCTAACCTAACCTAACCTAACCTAACCTAACCTAACCTAACCTAACCTAACCTAACCTAACCTAACCTAACCTAACCTAACCTAACCTAACCTAACCTAACCTAACCTAACCTAACCTAACCTAACCTAACCTAACCTAACCTAACCTAACCTAACCTAACCTAACCTAACCTAACCTAACCTAACCTAACCTAACCTAACCTAACCTAACCTAACCTAACCTAACCTAACCTAACCTAACCTAACCTAACCTAACCTAACCTAACCTAACCTAACCTAACCTAACCTAACCTAACCTAACCTAACCTAACCTAACCTAACCTAACCTAACCTAAATTCGAACGATCATTGGTTGATAAAACGAGGAAGAAGCAATGGCTACCACATTGATATCAAATCTATTAAATGTGGGCAAAGCCAAGAAAATAAGTTTCTCTTTTATGGCTGGCTATTGACAAAAAGTAGAATATCTAATGTAACCCCAGTGTCACAATCAGCCACCCTGATATACCAAAAGGAAAGCAAGACTCTTGACAACCCCTTGCTAGAGTGTCAAAGGCCATAGACAATAAATTAAAACATTCAGTGAAGGAGTCAATGTTAATTGTCAACCATTATTCAACACTAACGTTAAGAAAATTTATCGCTAAAGGGCAGAATTTTAAATCGCGAGCAGTGCACGATTCCTTCACTAAAAGTTGCTAAAAATGTTATCTTCAGACTCACCACTACTTTATAAACAAGGGGATCATCATACTAGGGGGGATGGCTAATAAACACAAGAAAAAGATATATTTCCAAGAGACTACAAACTAACAAATAGTATTAGAGAGGGACAAAAATATTCAAAGAATTATTGGAAGTTAATGACGCACGTTGGGCCGCCCCTATAACCGCCGTATAGAAGGCAAACTGCCAAATGCCGGCAAGGAAAAAAAAAAAAGAGAAAAGATAGGATAAAGTTTAATTAATTTAGAAGTTGATGTACTAGTGCAGTGTAATGTGTTGTGTATGTTGTATGTATTGCCGGCACCTGGCATTTAGCAGTAGGGGGCTAAGAAAAGAAATATCTTAACCCCCCACTCCCATCCCTAACCGCGAGGAGGTAGCCAGGAACTACTATCAGATAAGAGTAAGGGGAATTTGAATTAAATTCCCGTTGACTACTGTGGAAAAATTAAAGACAGAAGATGATAAAGCAACTAAATAAATAAGAAGTTAGATATAAGAGAACCCATACCCAAGAAATAAGTGAGGTATTCTACAACCAGTAGAACAATTAATGCAATTGAAAAAATATGTACATAGTTAAGCAAAAGTAAAACAAGGAAAGCCCCAAAAGGTAAGTTAGAAAAAAAAAAATTTTAATTTGTGGTATGTGAGAGAACAGACAGCCTGAGCTCCCACACACCACGAAGACAAAACGATATATCAGATATATACGATAAATACGATATTCCTGAAGGCAAGGAACAATTTAGCTCCAACATGGCAACATCTAATGCCACAAAAATACAGAGATGAAGGTTAAAAACTTAGAGTAGTAACTATAACATAGATATGTATTACTTAGCATCAATAAGAACAAGAAAACAATTTTTGGCAGAACTACTGCCGCAAATCAATTAGATTAAGGTTAATATATCCTAGTAATACCTGAGAAGAATTTATGGTGGGGAAGCCAATTTGGATTCACACACAACCATAAAACATATTAAATTACATATTCTATTTACAGTCAAGATAACTTATTTCAGTGTACAACTATTAAAGCAATAGTGTATTAAGCATAGTTAGTTTTAGATAGGGACAAAGTATTCAAAGTATTGTTGTTTCTATTGCGGCCTCCAGGGTTGCCCCTATAACAGCAGTATCCTCTGTAGGTTTTTCAAGCCGGCAAGTGTGTACAATTTGTAAATTTGTGTTGGTGTGTGTTTTTCTGTGTGTTGTATGCCAGCACCTGGAGACTTTGCAGCCAGGAGGCAAGAACAAATATATCTTGCGTCCTGACTCCCGTCCCTAGCCACGAGCAGCCGCTCCAGGGAGAGTAGTGTGTTGCTAACAGAGGTTTAAAACCTCAGTGTGATTTAGGGAATAGAAAAGAACATAGGGATGTTATAAGGCGAAAATTTGAATATAATCCAGGAAGGTAAGCCCTGTTAGGAACCAGCCCAAGCTTCCAACAGGGCCTACAAACTTAAGTAAAACATTATAATTGTAGAAAGGAATAATTTATAAGGTAGGTTCTAAACAAGAAGAGAAAAGAAGAAGAGGAAGAGAGTACTTTGAAAGACGTAACAAAATCAGACCCAGGAGAGAAGAAAATAAGAATATGTACAAGAAAGGTAAGCCTGTTGAAAACCAGCCCAAGGCTCGCAACAGGGCCCACAAACAAGTCAAGATGATTAAAGATAATTAATAATTTAACAGAGAGGTTCAAGTGCAGGAGAAGAGTAAAAGGAAAGAAAACCAACATAAATGGATAAAGAATCAAACCTAACCAGGAAAGTGAGGCCTTGTTAGATTGAATACAATTTATGCTGTTAAGTAATTAGTGTTAAATTTAGTTATCAAGTTAATTACATCATTACAAGCAACAATACTAAAACCAATCTAATGACAATGGTAAACAAGTAGAACTGTATGACATTATTAATATGTAACTGAGGAAAATCATGTCCTCAGTTAAAACAATTAAGCAATTATGCAATGAATACAGTTTTTGCTATCATGTATAAACAACAATATACAGAAAACGGCTTTTACCAGGTCCCAAGTGGCTGTAACCAAGTTCAATATTTATATCTCATATCACTGATACTTTGTATAAACTTTGTCCTATGCCCAAGTTAAAACAAAATTTGAGATAAAACTAGGCCCAAGTAGCCTGAAGTAAGGTTTTAGTTGACAAAAAATCAGAAGTCACACCTTCTGTACATATAGTGCTAACCTAACCAAGACATAGGCTTTAACCCATGGTATTGAGTTACATGAATTGAAGACAAGAAAATAAACATGCTAAGCAGTTAATATAACTATTTTACATTTCAACATAGAGTTTAACTGATAACATGTGTCCCAGGACCAGAACGACAAGGAATCACTATATTAAAGTTTTCCTTCTTATAAATAGTTTCTCAGCAAATTCAGATAATAATTTTAATGACTCAGCAGAATCAAGAATTGAGGGAACTGGGTGGCGTTATGTACATTACATCCGAGTAGTAAAGGATGTCTTAAGTCAGTATAAAAATGACAATCTAGGATCAAATGTTCCACCATCTCCTCAGTACCACATGGGCAAAGAGGAGAGGGGACTAATCCAAGTTTCCATAGTTTAGAGTTCAAGCTCCCATGTCCAGAGAGCAAGAATGTTAAGTACATACTATACGCCTCCAGTCAAATTCTTTACTTACAGTATATACCCTGGGATAAAATAGAAAGGTAGTTTGCCCAAAAGGAGAATCAATCCAGGAGTTTTGCCAATGTTGCACAATCGCATTGTACAACCTAGTCTTGTCATATTTCAAGGAAAGAGTTGAGTCATATGTGAACTCACCAACAGAGGCAAGAGTACAACATTTTCTGTGATGCATAAGATGATAAAACACATCAAAATATATAGGAAGCCGACCAGAGAGAACTTGGAGGGCATCCGAAGAAACAGTCCTGCAAGCTCTGCTGGAAGCGAGAAGAAAGATTATCTGAGCGCGTACAAGATATTTCTTAGAGATAGAATTTAATACCATGTCCCTAGACACCAGCTCCATAACAAACAATTGGAATGAGAAGACAAGAATAATATATACAAAGTGTAGTGGATTTAATACATCACATGAAGCGAGTAATGTTTTGTAACCAACCGGCAACAGTTCTGATTCGTTGGACAATGAACTTAAAATGCTGTAAGAAAGAAAGTTTATCATCAAACCATATACCAAGAATTGACGAACAAAAGAGATACTTTGTCCAGCACGTTTGATAATAGGAGGTCTATGATAATCGAAATGTCCTTTTAATAATAATTGTTTTGTTTTAGGTATAGATATAATCAACTTATGTATATTGCTCCAGGAAAGAAGATCCTGGAGTATAGCTTCAGCCTTGTTCTCGTGATCATAACGAGAGTTTCCTGGGATAATAAGGACAAGGTCATCGGCATATGCAATAGGAATTATACCATCATGAGGAAGGTTGAGCCATCCATCAAAGACCATGTTCCAACAAAGTGGACCAAGATTGGAGCCTTGAGGACAGTCCCTAGATACCAGTCTCGGGACCGAGCAATAGCCCGAGGAGACGACAAGGTACCTGTTGTCAAAGTAACTACTCAAGATCCTGTAAATAGGTGAGGAAACCCCGGCCTCCCCTGGACCTCGCCAGGGAGGCAAGGGTGTCAAATGCCCCTTTGAAGTCCACAAAGAGGCCGAGAACCAGTTTTGAATTGGAATTTTTAACCGCAGAGAGAAGAAAGGTCATTGCATCCGATGAACACTTGCCCAGAGTGAAAGCAAATTGTGAAGGAGAAACCAGGTTTTTAGCGGAATAATATTGTTCTAATCGAGAAGCCACAAGTTTCTCCAATATTTTTCCAAGAAATGGTAGAAGAGCAATAGGTCTATATGAAGAAGCCATATTTTTAGGTTTGTCTGAGGATTTAAGTAAAATTTTAAGATTAGCGACTTTCCAAGATGATGGAAAAATTCCAGAATCTAAACAAGAGTTAGTTAGGGTCTGAAAAAGTGTAAGACATTTTCCAGACCCTCTTCAGTATGGAAACTTCAAGTAAATCGAGCCCTGGGCATTTTCCATCCTTAAAAGATGAAATGGCTGATTCTATTTCAATCGCAGTAAAAGGATCCTCAGTGGGAGAGGCAACATAATTTAGATGTTGTAATCTCATTCCTGTTTGAACCGTATTCTCAGGAACAGAATCATTTTGAAACACAATCTCATTAAGGATAACTTCCATGGAGGAATTCCAAGAGAGAGTTTCTGTATCATTGGTAAAAATAGAGTCATAATTACCTGGGGGTCGAAGTTTACTAGCCATTAGTTTGTAGGGAAGTCCCCAGGGATCAGAGGACAGTGACTTCTGAAAAAAACGATCCCACGCTAGCTGTTTCTCTTTCTTTATAAGATTAAAGTAGCTATTTCTACAGGTTTTGTAGGCATTATAAAGCAGGCATTATATTAAGAGCTTCAGCAAGTAATGATTTTAAAATGACATGATCGAAAAAGTCTTCTGGTTTTTCAGTCAATGACGCTACTATTGCTTCTTTAAGTGGAGCTTTAAAATCCTGATCTTCAGATGTTTCATAAACCTCCTCTTCTCTTATAAACTCCACTGATGATGGAAACTGTGGCAAAGAAGAGGGAAAGATCCTAGGCGGCCCGATTGGATGCACCACTCGAGGAACCAAATACGGAGGATGCGGAAAGGTCAGGAAATGACCACCGCATATCCCGGAGCAATATGGCCTTAGTTGCTAATGCTCCTAAAAACCAAAAAATAACAATAATAACCACTCGAGGATCCCCTCCCAAGGCCAGTGCAGGAGTGATCGTCTTTTCGGAGTCACGTTCCGCACCTACCTCAAGAGAGTCAGCCCCGGTAGTGCTGACACCGTGCATCTGCCCCAGCCCCGAAGGGTGAGGTAACACAGCAGGCCAAGGTTGGTTTTCATTAACAGGAATAGGTATGGAAGAGGAAGAAGAACAAGGGGAAGGACTCGTACCCTCTTGCTTCAGGCTTAAGACCTGTGCAAGATACGAGGGGTTTTTCCTTCGTCCCTTGATGGCTTCTAGGGTTCTATGAGGGAACCGGGCCTGGAGGAGTTGGTTGATATTCCTCCTGCTGCCCAGCTCAACCTCAGTCCTCGCCAGCATGGAAATTTCTTCTTCTATCCACCATGCTTTTCGTCGATCCACAGAAATCTGTTCATTAAATTCAACAGGATGTGAACGCTTTAGATGTAGTCCTCGTCCTGATTTGGTAGTAAAGGTTCTGCTGCATAGGCTACAAGAAAAGGACTCCCGAAGGGGCAGCTGGTTCCTGAAGATGAAGATCCCAGACAGAGGTATGCTGCGAATCCCGCGATGGCGCTAAGTCACTGGATTCAAGAGGAACCCGAGTGACCTCTTTAACTTTCTTTGTTTTTGGAACTGGACTAGCGGACTCAATGGGGTAGTTGGCCCCATTGGGAGAAATAGCGTGTACCACTTTCGCCAGGCGAACCTGCCCAGCTCACACCATGAGGAGGTAGGGTACTCCGCACTTGTGGCAGATGTTCAGAGCTACTTCGGGAGTCGGAGACTCATAGTTACTCCCGACATTTACCCGCGCTTGATTGAATTTCTTCACTTTGACGTTCAGAGCACTGGTCAGAAATCACATTGCGTCAACACCATTGACGACCATCGCAATGCTTTGTTTTAATTAGACAGTAGGATTCCCCTGGTCCGTGCCGGTTCTGAGTTGGCTGTTAGTTGCGGGCTGAAACAGCCATGCCAAACAGGCCACCCGGCATGCCACGCAGCTGAGGCATTCCACAAGAAGCCCCCAATGCTGGTCCAGGCTCAACCAGTCCATCACTGGACAGTTTCGCCCAGACCCAGTGAGTGTCATACCCACTTCGGACCCCAGCCCGACCGGCCCAGTCCTCAGAGCCAATCCTTGTCCCAAGGTTACGGATCTGTCTTGCCGACTTCCCTTACCTACATTATTCTATCGACTAGAGGCTGTTCACCTTGGAGACCTGCTGCGGATATGGGTACGGTCTGTCACGAAAATCACACTCTCTCCCTCGGATTTTCAAGGGCCGACAGGAGCGCTCCGGACACTGCAGGAAGCACGGTGCTTTACGGGTATGGCATCTCTATCTCCGGACGAACCGATTCCAGGGAGCCAAACCCTTAAAAAGAAAAAAGAACTCTCCCCGGGACTCCCGTCGACTTCTCCGAGTTCGGTTGCGTTACCGCAC
>NW_028328343.1:15000-80000 GCF_048544385.1 Mastigoproctus giganteus
GAACCTCTAACTTTCGTTCTTGATTAATGAAAGCCTCGTAATTAATATTATTTTTCTTTAGCAATTCTTGCTGCAGAAAAAGAACAATGCGTTTCACCTTGCTTAGCCATGTACTTAGACATGCATGGCTTAATCTTTGAGACAAGCATATGACTACTGGCAGGATCAACCAGGTGCCATTCACAACAGTCCCCGAATGCACTGCGGTCTTGCTGCTTGTTTCTGACTGTGTCGCAGTCGAGGTGCACCAAGTCCGGCACACCACAGTACACTCTCGGCATACCATGTCTTAAAGAAGAATTCGCAATGAGGAGCAGTTCACCTCGACCCCGCTCCGCTCTCCAACTCGTGGTGCGGAAGAATGCTTCGACTTCGAAAGAAATCTCGGCGCTCGGTCGCATAGGCAGCAAACTCAATAAATAGAAATTTGAATCCAGAACGCTGCCCGATCAGCACTTCGGCTGAAACAGGCGATTGGATCTGCTGTGTAGACCAACGGGCACTACTTCGCGAATGGAACGAGAGGCATAGAAGACAGGTGTAACACATGGCAGGGGTTCACAGGACCTTCACTTTATCAGAGCCGATTAGCCATCCTCGGTATTGATCAGCCTGATCCTCAAATGAGAAGACTGCCTCTCTCATATATACCAGTGCGAAAAATATAGGTTGCTCCACTGATACTTCGGAAATGGGGCGACAGCTGGCAGTTCGAGATATCACTGCAGCCTCTTGACGAAGGCATCTACCTTCCGTACCCTTGCTCAAAAAGTAGGGTCAAAAAATCGCAAAAAGCGTTTTCATTTCACCCTTCAAATCCTTATTCTTATCTCTGCTTTGCTTGGAAAGTTCAAAAATCAAACACCGATATCACGCGGATGGTGTACGCATGCCCCCTACACCATGTAGCAGCAGGAGACAGCAGTGCTCACTCCGCCGCCGTCCACTGTCGAGACGAGGGCAATTCTCACTACACCTCCATCGTGCAGTGGCAAGCGACGGTAGTTCTCACTCTACCGTCGTCCGCTCTGCGGCAGTTTTCACACCGCCACCATCCAGAGACCGGGAGCAGAGGTAGTGCCCACACGCCTTGTTCCATTCCCTGAATCCAGGGGCAGTGCTCTTTGCACATTGCCCAAGCCGTCGGCGCCACTGTCGCCACATTCCGCTTCATTCAGTCAGGGAATGTACCGTTCTGCTTCCACAGGGCGGCCAATTGGAGTGTCACTGAAGCCAGCACGCTACATGCGAATGTTGGACTGTCTCCAGAACGTGGTAGCGTCAGCAGCTCCAAGCAAACACTACTCCCTTTAAATATGGGTGCGAAGGTCTTTAGGTTGCTCTGCCAAAGGCTTTTTTTAAAATATTCAATGCAGGCCAAAAATTTTAGCCTCATTCGATGCAGAACGTTAACGTCACACAAAATTGCCTGTTAAAAGTTGCATTTTAAAAAATGATTTTACATTTTTTATATGAAAAAGACAAGGTTCACAAGCATTTTCAATGGTTTTTCGTCTATAATTTTTAAATTTCATTGAAATCTTCCGAACAAAAGAGCGGCTTTAATTAAAGTCATTATTCCCCGTCGGACAATACCAAAATATAAAAGAAAAAATAAGGAGAAATGCGAAATCGACGATTTCCGAGCAGCCTCTAGAACTAACGTTTGCCTATAATGCACATTCATAATAATGCCCATTCTCTTGAACCGAACGAGGCAAATCCACGAAACAAACGGCATTCAAACCGAATAGTGATTCCCTTCACTACTAACAAGTTGAAAAAAGAGTAACTTTGACAGTTTTTTTGTAATTGGGAGTAAAAACCGGATTTTTCCAGTTTTTCCTTTACCGTTCTTAAATTTAGGGGGATATCTGCATAAAAAAGGTATATTTTAACAGTACTCGTCAGTCCGCATCGAATAATACCAAACATTTTTCGGAGAAATGAAAGGAAAGGCGAAATCAGCGATATCCGACCAGCCCTGAGAATTGACTAAAATTCTAGAGGGTGCTAGGAAAACGCCGTTTACGGAAACCGTACGAGCGAAGATGATGAAACTAATGGCATTCGACGTGCACGGTAAAACTATTGATAACTCCTGGCATTAAACTAAACGCATCATAATAGTTATTTTGTAATCGGGAGGGAAAACCGGATTTTTCCAGTTTTTCCTGAACCGTTCTTAAATTTCGGGGGATATCTGTGTAAAAAGGTTTTACCCATCGATGACCACCTTCTTTATCATAACGGGTCATGGCTTGTAAAGGGACAAGTTCCTTAAATTGGGCTGGAACCAAATCCCTTGTGCTTCTGTGGGGACAGTGAGAACTGGAGCCATGTTTTGGTTTGCTGTCCAGTGTGCGAGGAGGAGAGCTGAATTACTTATTGTTGTTCATAGTGTAACCTATGATAATGTCATGATTGTTGTACAGGACGTCAAGGAGTCCGTGGCTTTGCAAAGATTTTCGGGATTGTTTTTTTTAAGAAGAGACTTACTTTGAAGGCTACAGCTATTTGAAGGACTTGTGGACTTGCCTAAAAATAACTTGGTACTGGACTGTCATTTGGTATTGAATACTATCATCTGTTTTGTTTCATGCTGGCTTGTGCCAAGTTGAGAAATTTTTATTTAACATTATTAATTTTTTCAAATGCACTATATATTTCTGAACAATTATTACTGTTCAGTACGGCATTCATTTAAGTATAGCTTAAGCCTGGATGTTAAATGCAAATTTACTTGGAACATAGCTCGTTATTATAATTATGTCTGATTGGCTTACTGCTTGGAGAGAATTAACGTGTGAAATCTCTCTCTCTCTCTCTTTCTCTCTCTCTTGTTATATAATTCATAAAAGATACTGATCCTAGCATCTTTTCTCTACTTCGTACAGTTAAGGCAAGCCGTCGCAAGTATTTATTTCAAAATGGCGACTCTGGAATCTTGACATAAGTTCAATTCAATTTAAAGTCAAATAAAATGTAATGGAGAGAGAATGTTCTGTTTTAGATTTGCCCAAAATATTGCAATTCTTTATTCAAGAAAAAAATGAACATAAAAATTATGGAATGAGTAGAAAGTACTAGTTCAAAAAAAATTGAAAATATGTTATCATGTGTTCGCATACATAATAATTAGTACAAGGAATTTTCTTAAAGATTGGGGATAGTCAAGCATGAATATCACAAAGTGGAGATAAAACTATGGCACTTCTGGGGCATTAGCTCTGCCACGTCACCAGCACATCGCAATGAAGTCAGCCACAAATTCACCAATTTCAAGCAGCTGTTAAATGACGAAAAGCAGATATAACGCTATCGTAGCAAGCGAATAAACGAACTACATGCACACTTTGGATTTTCTTCAACTTATTTACTAAAAGAAAAATAATTTCGCTTTCGATTAAAAATTTGAATTCTCTGTAAATTCCATTTCAGTGGCCACTGACTGGTATGACCTGGTGGTCATGGCAGCTTCATTTACTGCGCAGTTATCGAGTTCTCCCGTCGTGCTTTTCATCCAATCATATGGAAGAGAAACGGTCAAGACATGTATATGGAGGCATAGCAGCAAGAACTTCTTTCTATACTGTACTTGACAAAAACCTTACCTCATACCAGAGAATCTATTGAGGAAAATGTACATCCGCAAATGATATAGTTCCGTTAAACTTTGTAACATATTCATGAAAAATTCTGTTTTCAATACACTTTTAATGAAAAAGAATTTTTTTGTGGTATTGGGCATGCCTTATCCATATTTATACATAGAAAAGTAGTTAGTTATTACCCAATCAGGTATGCCTCCCTGTTCCTATGGTCTTTTCTAGTTGGGAGACTGACAATTACATCCAACATGTAATAAAAGAGGGAAATCGGTATGTTGCGATTACAAGGAGAAGGATGTGGTGGTGTTTGACGGATAACGATGTTGGGAGATTGGAGCAAAACGATGTTGGGAGATTGGAGCAAAACGATGTTGTATATATGTATGTATTTAACAGCCGAAGGGTTGCACCCGGATATACATCCATCTCCACCAATTTATGATATAATAGCATGTTCTCATAATGGCCTGTTAGTGTAAGTGTGTGTACACCTGTGTGTAATGTGTTATAAGTGAAACAGGCTACTCTGCCAACAGGTGATAATCCATTGGGCAATTACCACCTGGTGCCCATCCTTGACACGAGCAGTTAAGCCTGGGTATACTAACTTTGACGGTGCATCATGCACCTAAATCCTGCACCCACCAGTAAGGGTACAAGATTGGTGGGTGCCAGCAGTCCCACTCCTGGGATGCCCACACCCAAGAGCCAGCAAAAAAAACATGCACCAACTAGGAGAATACTTCTTAGAAGTGAGTGCCACAATCCTGCCTTATGGTCATTCCACAAAGCCTGCAAAAAAAATAGAAAAAAGTTTTCTCCCCGGCTCCAAGACAGAATGCCTATTCATCCAGAGAAGTAGAGGGAAAAAATATGTCTTTAGTCAGTATTAGTAACCACGGATACTCCTTTTGTTAAAAGTCAACCTGCAAAACCATTGAAATTCTACAACATTCCTTTCATTAGACATCCAAATTAATTCAGAACTCCTAATAAAATTAGGTACCAAATTAAATAAGTCTAATCTAAATTCATCATACAAATTGCATTCATATAAGATATGATCCCATGTTTCCAACTTTCCACAAACACAGTAAGTATCTTCCACTAAACCAAACTGATGCAACTTACTTTTTAAAGAACCATGCCCCATAATCAAATATGAGCATTCCATATTTGAATAAAACCAGCAATGCAATTTGTTATTAAAATTAAATTTGACACTAGATATAAATAAATAAGTTACTCTTCCAGTACTACTGGAATCCCAATGGTCCTGACATAATTTAATTAATTTCACCAAAATTTCTTTCTTCTGTTTGCTGATTGTGGAAGAAACTTCATTAGTAATCCCCATAAATGTAATTTGTATTCCTTTACGTATAAAATAAAAAACTCTATACATGACTGCTAAATCCAAAGGCAATGCCACCGCAATCACCTGTAGAGCATTAGTCGAAATGGTCTTACAAACAAGCAAAATTGTTAACAACATTATTCTTTGTATTGATAATAGATTTTAGTAAGCTAAGCTATACATACGATCTAGTTTTTTGCTTAAATTTTACATTGACAGTACGAACATACCAAATTGATGCAGCATACGACACAATCGGAATAAACATAGCTTTATAATATAGATACAAAATGTGTTAACCTAATCCCCAATCTTCTCTTGTAACCCAAACTATAGAAACAGTGTAATTTTTTATTTTCCTACTTCAATAATTCAAATGTTGTGAAAATAATTTATCATCCAAGATATCCCCTAAATTAACTGCGAAACAAGAGGAATTTGTTTACTGTTTACTAATAATTGAGGTAGTCTGTTGTAGTCTAATTTTCCTTTTAATAACATTATGACAGTTTTAGTAGATAAAATTTTTAGTTTATTTAATGTAGCCCAATCAGTCAAATCCTGAACAATAACGTCCATTCTACTTTCTAATAGTGCTCTAGATCTTCCTGTAACGCACTAAACCAAATCATCAGCATAATGCACCTTATAACAATTAGGGATTGCTCTACTTAACCCCTGGTTTAAGACCAGATTCCATAAAATAGAACCCAACACAGATCCCGTGGACAACCGCGATCAATAACTCTGTTCAATGTTAGATGTTGGGATCTTATAATAATCTGCCTATCCATTAAATAACTTTTAATAATTTGGTATAACAAATCGGGACAATTTAATTCTCCTAATGAAAAGAGAACATTTTGATTCCATACAGTATGAAATGCTCCATAGAAATCTATAAATAATGCTAACACATATTTCTCACTATAATTGACACTAAAATTAATGAAATCGCGTAGGGCATCCTCTGTTGAACTATTTCTCTTATAACCATACTGATATTTAAAATGAAGATTTTCTTCATTGAACAAAATCTCTAGCCTTAACAACAACAGTCTTTCCAATATTTTGCCGAAATTTGCTCACAATGAAATGGGTCTATAACCCCTAGGATCAGTCAACAATTTTCCAGATTTTTGTAGTAATTTTAACAGAGCAATTTTCCAAAATCCTGGAAAAACTCCTTTCAATAAACACTTATTATACATATTAACCATTATTTCTGGACACAACTCAACAAACCATTTAACACAATTATTTTCAATCAAGTCTAAACCTGGAGTTTTATTAAACCCAACCGTAGAACATACAAATTTCACTTATTTCAATTACATGTATTTCTTATACATTTCAGTGTTAAATAATTCCATCTCAGATGATCCAGCATATTGTTCATTCCCCTGTCTAATTTGTTGCTGCTGTTCACTATCTTCCCCACCATTGTCATACAGAAATAAAGTGCTAGTAATAGCAGCAATTGTAGAGTACCAATTAGTAGACCCAGTATCATTTGAATACATAGTATTAATTAAATTACTAACATTCAACTTGTTTGTGGTTAACTTAAACAACAATCCCCATGGCTCATTATTTCCAGTAGTATAAACCAATTCTTTCCATGCATTAAATTTTTGTTCAGAGATTGCCTTATGATATTCCCTCCTCTTAATTTTATACATTTCTTTATACATTAATGCTTCATTATTACTTCTACCCCTAACCCTCTGAAAAAGTTTCCTCATTCTAAACACTTCCCTCCTTAATACTGATAGCTCCAATGATCACCAAGGTACGTTATAACTCCTCTGATTTCTTCTCTTGGCAGCCAAATTTAAAGCATTAGAAATAGAAAAATGAACAAAAAATGCATATTCAGAAGCAGTTAATGAATTTAAATTGTCCCTAATATAAATTGAAAATCTATCTAACACAGCACCTTTAAATTCATCCCACTTAATATTCTTATAATTTGATCTCAAAGTATCATCTGTTGACATATTTGTATTGCTAATTTCTGATAAATTTATAATTATTACAATTGCTCTGTGATCACTGTTAGTCATATTTGTAACAACATCCCAAGAACTGACGCTTCTATTTAATTGATTATTTACTAAGGTGATATCAATATTTGAAACACCATGAATGTTATCAAAAGTATATGGTTTAAAAGGTTCATTCAAAACACTTAAATTATGAAATAAAATGAATTCCTCTAATTGCACACCTCTTTGATCAACAATATCACCATATCACAAATGTGATTTTGCATTATAATTCATTGCTAAAATAAGATTACTGGAAGCTACAAAATCCATTATATTTTCTAAGTATTGCACTGAAATATCCATATTAAATGAAGGTGGACAGTATAGAGATACTAAATAGAAGGATATCACATTAGTTGAAACATGAATACAAGTTGCATGTTCAGAGCAAAAACCAGATATATAACAGTGATATTAAAACTTTTATTAAAAAATACAATAGGAGTTTTAGGTTTAACTACAGTAGTGTGTATAACATGGGCAGTTATCCAGTGAACTTAAAAGAGTTTGCAAATGTGCCTACATAAAGTTCTTGGAGACACAGTATATCATAACTTCCTTCAATCATACCAACTTTAATAAAATCCATGACATGATTTTTGACTATTCAATTGAACAATTCTTAAATAATTTACTCTATGATCATGCATACTAGAATTATTCATCATAATTAATTCACATACTGGAAATTTCCAATGCCTGGATACATTCAGGGCAGTTAACATCCCTTATAGAATGATCATGAATCCTTCCCTTCCTTTACAATTAACACATTTTGTGGTACAATCCTTATCTTGACAATCACTATATTTATGCCCCCCCTGGGCACAATGCCCACAAGACACAGTCCTATGTGTACAGTTACCAATTGAATGCCCAAATTCCAAACATTTAAAGCATTTGGATATTATTACAAACTTTCTGAATTTAACAGAAGCAAAACCATTGTATAACCTATCACAAGCTAAGATACACCTGTATAAGGATTCATACTTATAACCCAATTATTATACCTGACTAGATCCTGTACAAAATCTAAATAATACACCTCTTTAACTTCCAATTCAGTAAAACCAAAATCCTTAAAGTTCTTATAAAACAAGTCCTCAAAAAAATTCGTTCTTTTCCACATCCTTTGGCACATCTTATACTAAAATTGAAGGGTCTGAAAGTTTGATGTTGTCTTGTGTTAAACCTTTATTTACTAACTGTTCAGAATTGATAATTTTATTCAAATCTTAATTTTATTCAAATTTACCTTTTAACTGTTTCAATCAACACTCCCTTTTTTCTTATCATTTTTAGATTTTTAATTTTAATGTATTTAAAGCCTTCTTTCATTGAGTGGTGGCTCAATCCCTTCTTCCAGGGATTAAGCCACCACATCCTTCACCTCTTGACTGGAAGTAAATTGAGAATTGCCTTCTGCTCGCAATATAAGAGGATAACGATGTTGTGAGGATTGGAGGAAAACGATGTGGGGATTAAACAGATTGGCAGAAAGTGCTGTTCAGCCCTTGGAAATTTCTATTGGGGAATCCGCCACTTTCGATTACTCACATTTTATTTTATTTTATTGACAACAATATGCACAACAGGTAAACATGAACAGCATATCCGAGAGCAGAACGATGAAGAGAGTTGGTAATTATTATAAGAGAAAAATCCATCAGTAAAATAAACCATTAACATAAGTTTAACATCTAAATCATATGTACAATAAAAGTTTAATTACTGTTAGAAGAAAGTGAAAATAAAAACACAAAAAAATTAAATAAATAAACAAAAATCAAAAGGTTATTTTTTTGATGAGACTAATCACTTTTCAATCCAAGACCTGAGGCAAACTAGCAAATGGAGTTCATCTGATATTGAGATGCATAAAAAAGTCAATGATACTGTCAATACACTATGTGGTAATTCTCTTTACTGCACCAAATTTCGTAAAGCCTGTGACGGCAGACTCAATGCCAAACAGCACAGCGTCAGATTCGTCACTTGTCTAGGAGGAAGTCTTGTAAGATCCCAAATCTTACAAGAATAAATAAAGGGAATAATCTTTAATCAATTAGAAAATGTTTATATAACAAAATTTTCTAATTCTTTGTGGTTAACTACAAAGAATCTAAGACACGGCAAGTTAAGTGCTCGTGCATTTAAATCCACACAGATATTCATTTAAAGCAGATTGCTAATTAATTATGCCAATGTGAGCAAGCACAAAACAATGGATGGCAAGTTGATTTCTAACAATAATTGTTCTTAACTCAGGTGATGGCACGAAGATATTTTGGTTATATATCTGCCTTATACACTGCCGTAAAAGATTGAAGTTTTATTTATGGCAGGTGTAGAGCAATGGAAAATAACTTGTCGAGCACCTACAATTAAACTGACCCTCGAATGCATTTGGGAAACAGAATGGCGTCTATTTCTGATTAAGAGCGGAACAAACTGGATTAAGGGAAAGTACAGTTAGGAGAAAGTTATAGACGGAAGTGGGTCCGCAACCCTTGTACTTTGAGGGGGAAAGTGCCCAGCCATACAGCATCTGGAGAAAACAAAGATTTCCGATGAAGGGCGAATTACAGTAGAGATGCTGGAAGAGAAGATGATTGTTTAATAAGCAGGCGGGGGAATGGAAACAAAAAGCAAGGGCACGAAAGAAAATGTCGTTGGAAAAAAATTTGGGTTGCGAATCTCTGGGAAATAGTGTTGTCATCCCATGTCCAAAAGAATGGTGAAGTGGAAATGCCTGTGTTTGATGAAAAGGTAGGAGAACCGAAGGAAGTCGCCAGAACTCGGAAGTGCATCTGACGGATGATGTGATGAAAGTTTAAAAGGTCCAGTCCTCTTTATATTAGGAAAATAAATGGATGCAGATCACCATCGCCCAAAGATTTCTTGGAAAGCAATGCCTGAAAATTCTGTGACCAGATACAAAGAAGACGACGATGTAAAATGATCAGAGGTGCAAGGTAAACTGATAGCTACAACATAAAGAAAAGGCAAGGAAATTAAATCTGCGGCATTTATATAGGTTAATTGTTAGAATCCGCTCAGGATTAAAAATTGTCATCGCATAGCTTGAGATAGGCTTAGAACGCAAATAAATAGGAAGAAACTGGGTTAGGTGGGAAGACAAAGATAAAGATAGAGAATGAGAAAATGCTATCTATCTCTGATATAATGGCATTGTGCAAATTATATGTTTTATGCTCAGGATTATGTTGTATAATTCTCTAGGGAGAATATATGTATCCGGAAGTTGTATATGTTTGTGAAGGAGAAAAAAACAAAGGGATAGATATCTGATTGATAATTGATAATTGGCTAGAGGAGTAGTATTCTGTAAGGGTAAAGGGATTGTTTTCAGAGAATTGTATAGCCTGAGATTGTTAGAGGAAAGGTTTTGAGTGTACAAAAGGATTTGAAAGAAATGTTAGATTAATATGTATAAAGGAGAAGGAGGAGAGTTTTTTATTGTTCTTGTAGTTAACTTAAATTTAATGTTGTGCTATTTTCAGAAGTGCATGAGAGATTAGAACTTTTTAATTAAATGATGTAATTAGAGATATGTATGAAAAAAATGTAAGGAGGTAGAAGGTAGTTTTGTTGATTCTGTAATTAATTTTAATTAAAAGTAGAGTTGTACAAATCGAAAAAGGAAGGTGTAGATATTATTTCTTAGTATTAAATGAGGCAGTATAATGTGTTTTGATTGGGAAATAAATCTTTGTTATATTTAGTAATTTAAATAAGTGCTTCATTATTCTAAGAGAAATATACACTGCCATAAAAAAAACAACTTGCACTAAGTCTAAACCTGTACAAGGAGAATAAATATATCCTCAGTGCCCAGAACCTCCTCTGATAGAAATTACAAAAAAAAACAGGTAGATAGCTTGTGATCTTTGGAAGGGTGAGGAACCAGTTGCTCTTTTATCAAAATATAATACGCAACTACTAAACAAAGTACGGGTTTAGCAATATGCAAGTATATAGCTGAATAAATAAATAGTAAAGAAACCCCGGTCTATTTAGCTTAGGATACCAGTTGCTTGGTAAGTTCCATTGCACCTTTGTGGATTCCTCCCTTATGAACGTTACAAACAGCTATTTTAAAAGTCAAAATAAAAAATAAAAAAGAGAAAAGGTATTCCTCTATGCATAAATAATATTGCAAATAAAATAAATAGCACTTGCTAGACCTATAGTGCACACATTTTTATTCTATTTCAGTGAAATCAAAACTCCTCAGATTTAAAGAAATCATTCAACAAATTTTGCGGGAAATTCTAAATTAATTTAGATTAAATTTACTTCGCCTTCAATTTAATTTAAATTTAATATAATTCGCCCTAAGCAAATTAAATAGACAATTTGTGGTTAGATTCCTCTCATTATCTGTGTATGGCCTCACGAATATATTTAATTTCCGCTAATAAAGAACCTTATTATTATTAAACAGTAATCAGAAAACTGCTGAAGAATATCTGCTGCAACAGAACAATTAATGTGGCCAATAACAAATGAGAATCATATGCCCTTTCTGTCTTGCAAAATGAATTTGTAACCTTTTGTGTCAAACATAATTTTGGTGTCTATAATTTTGTAATCTCTCTCTCTCTTTGTCTCACACAAACTTTTTTTCTTTTTTGAAAAGTATAATGAAAGTAATCAAAGGTGCAGCGTACAGCTAAGCAAACAACGAACAGCGTCGTTACGAACATGAGACAGGGAGAAAAAATTCATGTAACTATTTCTTGGTAGAAATGCAAAGAATTCTTTTTGAAAAACAAAAACATCGTACTTCCTTTCTGTAATGTGCATTGCATCTGTTAACACAAAATCAAGGAAATACATTTATTGCAGTTTCTCAAATTTTATCATTCATGGACCACTTCAAGCATTCTATAATTCTGGAGCAGAATGGTATTAAGGGTAAGTTGCTACAATGGATAAAAGGATGATTAAGTGCCAGAAGACAGAGCGTGGTAATCAATGGGGCTCCTCTTCGTGGACTAATGTTATTAGTGGAGTCCAACAGGGTTCGGTGTTAGGTCGACTGTTGTTTTGTATATTTATCAATGATATTGAGAAGGTATATCAGGTTTAATGTCGAAGTTTGCAGATGATACAGAGGTTGGCAGGGTTGTTAATGACAGTGTGCTACTGAAACAGGATCTAGATAATTTGAGCAGATGGGCTAAGAAGTGGCAACTGAAGTTTAACCTTGACAAATGCAAAATACTGCATATGGGTAGAAATAACCCCAGAGAAACGTACCAACTGTGTGGTACAGTACTACACTTAAGGGGGTAGAAAATGAAAAAGACCTGGGAGTAATTGTGCAGGCAGATCTGAGTTTTCTGAGCAATGCGGACAGGCTGCCAGGGCAGGTCATGGGGTTTTGTCAATGATATATAGGAATTTTGCTAGAAGGGAAAAGGAGGTGATTATCCTTCTGGTTAAGGTAATGGTCAGGCCACGCCTTGAGTACTGCATACAGGTCTGGAGGCCTCATTTTAGGAAGGATGTAGATTTACTTGAGCGTGTACAGAGAAGGGCAACAAGATTGGTGAGGGGAATAAAGGGATCCTCTTACCAAGAGAGGCTTAAGTTCTGCAAATTGCAGTGGCTGGAGACTAGGCACCTGCGCGGTGATCTGATTGAGGTATATAAGGCCTTGAATGGGTTGAGCACGCTGAATTCTGATGGGATCCTTCCACTTGTTCAGATTACGAACCTAAGGGGGCATAAATTCAAATTAAGAAAAGATAGATGTAGAATAGACGTGCGGAAATTTGCCTTTAGCCAGCGGGTGGTTAATTGCTGGAACAAACTTCCATCTGTCGTTGTACATGTGGATAGGTTGAATAAATTTAAGGAGAAACTGCACAGGCATTTGGAGGGAATGGTGTGATTTTTTTTTTTTTTTGGCTGATGCTGCATAAGCTCATACATTTGCTTTCTTGCATCACATGCCACTACTACTAATACTACTACTACTACTACTACTACTACGGACCCCTGAGTAGGGTGTTTCTACATCGATGAATTTTCTTAACTAATTTATATCTTTTTTCTTTTATTATCAGCTCTCCTAAGTAATGAATTGGTGGTAATACGAATGGTAAGGGAAATTTTAAAAGAAAGAAAAATTTATAAATTGCCATGTTTTTTATTGAAAATATGAAAGGAAAAAGGGCTTTAAATATTTTAATGTGATGGCTCTACGTGCTTTCTTTTACAAAGTTCATGAATATTCGGGTCCAAATTTTTTGTAAGCTTCAATCGAATGTCTGACGTTATATCAAGTCGATTCCTATATTTATTTTTCATTGCTACTAAAGCTGAAAATCAGGTTTGCTTTTTGGTAATTCTGAATATTCCTTTAAAATTTGAATCCAGAAGTCTGCCAACAGTGTGCTTTCGATTTTAAACTTAGGTGCACCATCTGAATAAATATTGATCAAATATTTATTCAGATGGCACTTTCAACGATAACTGCTTGGGTTTCATCCGATTGGATTGCAAATCCAATTGTACGAGCCATAATTTTCAGGATAGTAGTAGTAGTCAGATATATCAAACGGAAGAGATAAATTATTTTCTTCCAAAATGGATTCCACTGAAGAAAATGAGTGTTGTATCTATAAATCAAGATTTTCATAAAACCATGAAGATTAGCATTAGCATTAGTAGAGGCATTTGACGCAAGAAAGCAAGCTTATGCAGCATCAGCCAAAAAAAAAAAATAAAATAAAATAAAGTAAAATAAATAAATAAAAAATAACCACTTCCACTTCACCCCTCTGTTCGTTCGAAATACCTGTCCAGCTGAGCCTTAAACTTATTTAGGCTATCAACTTCCACGACAAGGGATGGAAGTCTGTTCCACCTACCAATCACCCGCTGGCTAATGGCAAATTTCCGCACATCTATCCTACATCTGTCTTTCCTCAATTTGAATTTATGCCCTCTGAGGTGATTATTCTGAGCAAGAGGAAGAATCCCATCAGCATTGAGCATGCTCAAACCATTCAAGGCTTTGTACACCTCTATCAGATCACCTCGCTGGTGCCTAGTCTCCAGACACTGTAATTCGCAAAACTTAAGCCTTACTTCGTAAGATCAGACCTTTTTCCATTCACTAATCTTGTTGCCCTTGTCTGTACTCGTTCCAGCAGCTGTACATCCTTCTTGAATTGAGGCCTCCAGGTCTGTATACAGTACTCTAGGTGTGGCCAGACCATTGCCTTATACAAGGGAATGATCATCTCCTCATCCCTTCTAGAAACATTCCTATATATCATTGACAATACACCATGAGCTACTCTTGCAGATGTCTGCACTGCTCAGAGAACTTCATATCTGCCTGCACAACCACTCGCAGGTCCCTTTCATTCTCTACCACTGTCAGTGTAGTACCACAGATTTGATACGTTGCTCTGGGGTTGCTGTTTCCCATATATAGTACTTTACATTTGTCAATGTTAAACTTCATTTGCCACCTCTCAGCCCATCTGCTCAACCTTTCCAGATCCTGTTGCAGCAGCATAGTGTCAGCAGTGACCTTGACAACCATGCCAACCTTCGTATCGTCTGCAAACTTGGACATTAAGCTTGATATACCATCATCAATATCATTTATAAATACAGAAAACAATAAAGGACCGAATACTGAACCCTGACGGACTCCACTAATAACATTAGTCCACGATGAGCAGTGTCCATTGATTACCACTCTCTGTCTTCTCCCTCTCAACCACCCCTTTACCTATAGCAGCAATTTGCCTCCAATGTCACATTGCTTCAATTTGTGCAGCAGTCTTCCATGTGCAACAGTATCAAAAGCCTTTCTAAGATCCAAGTATATAATATCAAAGTTATTCCCTGCATCCAGTTCTTTTGTGACTGCATCATTGTATCCAATCAAATTGGTCAGGCAAGACTTCCCCTTAACAAACCATGCTGTGTCCGTGCTATAACTGAAGTCTTGTCTAGATAATCCTGCAGTGCTTCTTTAACCAGTGCCTCCATTAAGTTTCCGGGAACAGAAGTTAAACTCACAGGTCTATAATTACTTGTGTCAGCCTTTGATCCTCCCTTGTGAATTGGGGTCACATTTGCACATTTCCAGTCCATGGGTACCTCCCCTGAGTCCAAGGAAGCTCTCATAATTATGGCTAAGGGTTTGCTTACTTCCTTTGCTGCCTCCTTTAATATAACTGGATAGATCCCATCCACCTCAGATGTCTTTCTTGTGTTTATCTTCAACAATTTCTTCAACATTATCATTTGCACTAAATAAATTTACTCCTGGCCCTTCAGACTGCCAAATCAATTAATTTAATTTTGAACATATATCTGAGAGATATGCCAACTTAATGAGTCATTGTTCAGGCTGTCAGCATGATGAAATTCTAAATTTATTAAAAATATCCTTATTTATTGGCGAAGATCAAATAATTTTGTGAGTATTTTAACATGGGATAGGCAACGAACTATTGTGTGCGAAAGAAGTTGTTTGTATTCACTTCCCATTTCATCACAAAAAGCAGCAAATAAACGACTGTTTGTTGGTCTTGATTTAATGAAGGTTATCATTTGTTGTAAAACAAGTTGAAAAATATGTAATTTATAATATTGAAATTTCGCAAGATTATTTAATGAAAAAACTTTCGATGCTACAGGCCAATAATGCTCCTGGAGTTGGTGGAATATACCCTATAATCTAAAGGGAGGCGGCAAGTGAGTGCATAAAATTTCAAAATCTTCTCTTCGTTCCTATTTTTTAAACTAAGTAGACTTGTTACTTCACGAGAATCATGTTAGTTGCAATTTATGTGTGTGCCATTCAAAATGCTTATGCATGCAATCATGAAATTTATAATTAAAACAGAAGTTTAACTTGGAAACAAACGCTTCTTGAAACATTTAAGAAGAAGATGCCTCCTTGTGCAACAAACGAATGAGTTCGAAGCCAATAATGAGTGATCAACAAGTGTGCATTTAGTCGATGATGACGAAAAATAAACATTCTTTAACATTTGTAAGTCATAATGAATTTCTGTATTATTATAATTTCCTTGATTTTGCAGGCTACGTTTTCATTTCCTTCGATAAATCAATCATTGTTTAAACATAAACTAATTTCATTATTGAGAACTTTTAACCTTATATCAATGGGAAAAAATAAATTCCTGCTTTACGAACGCGCGCTAGGAACAAATTAACGCGTAAAGTCGAGAACTACCTGTACTTTGGGGAAGACAATTTTTGACACGGTGTAATTTATTTGTGAAGTGGGAAGGAGGCCTTCCGTCTACAACACCAGCGACACCAGCTACTCCAGCAATTAAATAAAGGCAATATTGTACTGAAATTAGAAAATAAATGTTTCAGAACTGGGATGAATTTTTAATGATGAGATGAATCAGAAAGCTCAGTTCTGAACTTTATATTTATTGAAAATATTACTTCTATTTTAGTACTGTTCCATTGTTTAATGAAATGCAAGCTTGTTCACTTGAAGAGGCAATTTATTGGTAGATTCTGTTTTATCTGTGTATGGAATCACGAATATACACAATTTAGTGAATAAAGAACCTTATTATTGTTAAATACGATTAAAATAGTAATCGGAAAACTGCTGAAGAATATCCAATGAAAAGTACAATTAATGTCGGCGTTCACAAATGAGACTGACGTGCTGTCGCTGTCTTCTTCAAAAATGAATTTTGAACATTTGGTTTCAAACAGAGCTTCGGCGGTGTCTTTCATTTTTGAAAAGTATTGTGAAGGCAGTGAAAACAAGAAGTAAGCCAAAAAAGTAGAGAATCATTGTCAGCAGGATACTGGAAAAAATATATCATTCTAATAATAATAATAATAATCCTTAGTGGACAAAAAGGAAAAGGCTACCAATTTATTGACATAGCGGTACCCAAAACTGGCAACCTGCAGAAAATTTCATGGGGGAATCATCAAAGTACACGATCCTAAGACAGGAAATCAAAGATATGTTGCATTTGTATTCATAGCTGCGTTACAAACTTCGAAAAGTAGTGTTTGCTCATGAACATTCGTAAAATCAAACAACTAATTCTTTATTACACAGAAAGTATTCCTACAGTGTCATAGGGAAGAACGTTTTCTGCTTCAAAAGAATGGAAAGTAAGAGAGAGAGAGAGAGAGAGAGAGAGAGAGAGAATCTTTAATATCCTTCACGGCCAAAAAGCCAGGGGTTTACATTTTTACAGCCTCTCGAAACTTCCGGGAAAATCGAACAATTATTTACAAAAAAAAGTAATTTTACAAATGAAAACATATTTTGATACAAAGCAGAGAACTCCTTACGAGAGTTAAGATTGATTGAGCTGACTTTACATCGAGATAAGGGCACCAGCTCAATCAGACAGGAACAGATGCAAGATACTCATCAGTCATGGCTGATTAGTCCTATTAGTCATAATTTTTTTCTGGTAAGTCCGGTGAACAGCGAATTTGTTCAGGTCGGCGTCAAGTGCCTGGGTTTGCTTGAACATCTGCTGAGGGAGGAACCTGTCCAAGAGATGGAGTCGTGCTGAATGCGAGTAGAGCTCGGGATTGGCCCTAAGGGCAGCAGGGGGATCCTCCGGCCATATGTATCTTAGAATGAAGGTGTTGCAATTATGCCTGTTATCATCTTGACTGTGGCTAGGATGCGTTGGTCGTCGACTAAGGTGAGAAGCCGTGGAATCCCGAGAGAGTTGGCAAGCTGTGTGGTAAAAATAAGAGCTGGAAGGTTGCGCTTCCTGTTGGCCCACTTTAGGAGCCAGAATTCTGTAGCAAAGAGTTGTTTCTTTTTTGACAGTACCGCTGACGCCAAAATTTCAGTAGCATAGAGTAAAGGGGGAAAGATAATTGTTCTTATGTACCTCACGGTTGTCGTTTTATCTCGGATATGAAGGAGATGCTGTTTTGCTATCCACTGGAGTCTGGAAGTACGTGTGAGGAGCATGTCCATGTGGGCGTTGAATCGAAGTTTGGAGTCGAATACAACGCTCAGATCACGATGGCTGGACACAATTGGGATGAGGGTATTGCCGACCGAGGCTGGAGAGAAGGAGTTTGCTTCAATGAATACACCATGAATTCGGACTTAGCAGGATTGGTCTTGAGCCCAAACTGGCAGAGGTAAGATGTGACTGCAGTGAGAGCGTTGTTAATTTCCGTTTTTACCAGATCAAGGTCTTGACCAGGGATGATGGGAGTGAGTAGCTTGTTATGATCTGCATAGCTCAATAGACATCGAGAATGGGCAACCAGTGGGAATATAATAGATGAGAACAGAAGGCCGGAAATGAGCCCTCCTTGTGGGACTCCTGCAGTGACGGATCTAGTAAGGGTCCAATCTCCTGTATGAAGCTTTATAACTCTGTTATTCAGAATAGAGCAGAGAAAGAATAATATGTTCCCTATGATCTGGAAGTCTCATTCCAGGAGAGTGAGTAGTTGGTTTACTTGGATGGCATCAAATGCAGCCTCAATGTCTAAGTAACAGTTAGTTCGTGCCTTTTCTCGAATGCTGACAAGATAGTATTCGTGGTGGCTAGCAGATTGGTGATCGTGATCTGTTTGGAAGGGAGTAGTGAATTTGGGCTGGATTATTGGGCAAGATCTGCTTTGTGAGGATGGGGAGTAAGGTCTTTTCCAGGAGCTTCAGCAGGCTGGAGAAGTTGGAGATGGGTCGGAAGTGTTTAGGTTTCGATGGCCACTGAAATTTGGCTAAATGTTTGATGAGATAGTGTTTCCATTGCTGTGGGAAAATCAGGTTCAGGAGTAACTGGTTGAAGATAATTAAAAGTGGCTTAATAATGTATGGACTTAGGTATTTGAGCATGAATTGGAGAACTCCATCATCACCAGTTGTTGAAGAGGCAGGTAGAGAATTGATGGCGACGATCAGCGGTTGTTTTGTGATCTGAATGGTGTTCAACAATTCTTGCTGGGTGGGCTCTGTTAGTAAAGCCAGATCTGAGTTTGGAATAGCATTACGATTAAACTGTGTGACGAAATCGAGCCACAATTCAGGATCAAGTTGTAGTAGGTTCACTTTCTTGTATGGAATTTTTCCTTTAGCTAGATCTCGGTTAACGTATAATTTGATTGCCTCAGATTTCAGGCGATTAAATTGAGCCCGTGCCCTTGAATAAACGATGCGATCATTGACCTTTTGCGACTGTTTCCATGTGCGATGGAGCTGTTGCTTTAGCTGGAAACTCATTTTGAGTTCTGAATTCCACCAAAGTCTTGTATATGGACTGATTGTGATTTTTTGAGAGGCAGCATATTTGGCAACTGTGTTGATCCAGTTTCTGAGAATATTCACAGCTAGCTCTGGGTCACAAGTCTCTAAGGTCACCCAGGGAATGAGAGAGGTAGCTCTGATGCACTTATCTACATCAAGTAAGTTGGGACTAGTGATGTCAACCTTTTCTGTTGTCCTTCTGGCTTCTAATTTGGGGGCTGGCAGATATGCAGTCACATGTATTGGGACATGATCAGAGTCAAATGACGTTTATGCAATGTAATACAGGGTGCAAGGAATAGAGGCTAGAACTAGATCTAAGAGGTTATACCCCCTGATTGGAGCTTCATTAATAAGTTGTAGATCAGCACATCTCAAGTGTGCCAGAAGGTCCTTTTTCAGATTAGATAGCTGAGGAGATAAATTGAAAACACCACAAACTAAGTGAGAAGCTGTGGCTTGCAGCTGATTGATTATCCAGTTGGAAACTTCAAGGCTGATTTGCTGGGAAGGCGTTGGATGTTTGTACACCACACAGATGTCAAACGTCACGAAGTTGTATCCTAACGTAACGAGGATTGCTTCATAATTAGGGGAGTTACTGGATTTATTATGCAATAACTTGAAAATCGGATTTCTAGTAAAATGTTGCGACGTCTCCACCCTTGCGTGCAATCCGAGATGTGAATACGACCCCATATTCAGCTGGGGCAACTGCCGCTAGGAATTCTTGATCATCATTGAACCAGGTTTCGGTGATGGCCGAGCAGGTCAAAATATCCGTTGAGCAGAATTTGCTCCATAGTGTCAAGCTTGTTCCGAAGACTACGCACATTCTGATAAAAGATGGTGCAGGCAGGTACTCTAGGTACTTTGATAAGGGCTGGTGGTTTCTGTCATGGCACTACTCGATTCAGTGGGGTGTATCTAGGACTGATGAGCACAGCGATCGGTATATTGGTGTTCTGTGTCTGTGGTTCTGGTTGCGGTAACGAGATCTGGGATTGCTATGAATCAGGGTACCATTGGTGGGAGTCCTTTCCATTACTTCTATATCGCTGCCCTTTTTGCCCGAGATATCGCATAACAAGAGCTGCAGCAAGCCAGATTTCAGGACTGAAGACTGCTTCAAAATCTGCAGCAGCTACATCGATCTTAAAGGAGGTGTAGGCGGGATATTTCGTGAAGAGCTTGGTGACTCTACCATTCATTTTGAATGCAGCAAAAAGGTTTTCCACATCATCAGCTGTGGTAGCAGGGGAAAGCTTACTAATGTAGACATTACGGATCCGCTTGCTCATCATTCCAGTGTTCGCAATTTGCATTTTCTGAAGTGCAAATTGGTTCCAATAACTTTAAGATTTGGGCTAAGTTCCTTAAGAGTTGGATTACGAGTCAGTGTTTGTTCTTTTGTTCGTTGGATTGCGATCATTGCATACCTTGTATGGGTTTTTCCATTAGATACTATCGCAGTCCCTGTATAATGGTTACCTCTCACGTTATTTGAAGCGGAGCCACAATTGCGATGTACTTCAGCAGCCAAAGCATTATCCGGTTTCGAGAGCGAGGACCCCATATGTGAGTTTTGTGATCGCGAATAGGTGCAATTTAGCAGGTTCTGCTGCTGATGACTCCTTTGGATCTTCTGGGAGGCAGTATTTCCTGAGTATCCGTTGGCATCTGCTGTGATTTTAGCATATACTGGTCTAGTGCTTCTTTCAGGGCACACAACTTCAGACTCACATATTGTGAGAATGAGGGATGGAGAGGGGTCATGTGGTAATAAAGATGGGGTAATTTGGGTAGGAACTCTCGGTTTCGCGTGAAAGTGTTCGTCCGGAGGATGCTGCTCATGATGGTTAGTTTTAACAGCAAGATCACAAAGAGATTGCTTCAGGTCATCAAAGTTTTTCCCCAACACCTCTAATGTTTTGTGTATGCATTCATTGTGTTCTCATAGTCGCTTGTTTTCAAGCAGTAGGTCTGCGAGGATATTATGAATTGGGGATAGCGTCATACATACAGTTGGCTCGATATTCGTGAGGAGCGAGACCAAGAGTGGACTGTGTTCGAGTGATGTTTGATTAACTATTGCGGAGATCTCTGTTGATAGAGTGTTATCCTGTTGGGAGCTACTAGATTTTTGCATGATGAGATCTGAAAGTCCATTTTGTTCTGCCAGTAATGAGTCAGGGGTCAATTCCACATGTGCATCTGACGATTTCAGTTTTTCCGTGTCTACCTCAGGTTCAGGTGAATACGAAATTTGGTTAACGTGTAAATGTTTCACCAGATCTTTCTAGTGAATGCATATAATTTTCTCCCTTACAGGGGGGACACTGCCAAACTTTCCGTCGCTGCTTCCCGAGCCTCTTTAGGTCCAACGCGAGACATTCGCTTCCGTATATCTTGAGACAGGAAGTACATTTTATAGCTACGTCCTGAACAATTCCACAAATTACACTGCTTTGATTATTTTAGTGATCTTGCTTTAAAGGCATTTTCAGATTTTAGGCGCAGATAAAAGGATTACGAGTGTGCTGGAAAAGAGTTTACAATTTTGTTTAGTAGTTGCCTTAACCACGTATCGTATTCCAAGCCATACATTTATCGATACGATACAAAATAAGTCAAAAATTACAGCTTATTGTAATTGGCTAGACTTGTTACTGTTGGATATAGAAATCCGCTTGTATGAGGCGTGGATAATTGCTAGGAGCCAGTAAATGACGCATGTTGCCATGGTCACCGGACTGAAAGTACAAACTCATAGCGCATTTGCTTGACCTTGACCTGTAGCTGGAAGCGGTAGATATCTCTTGTCAGCCGTGAGTAGCAAAACAGCAAATTTTGCAGTATGAGAAAACTATAAATAATAAATAACTGGATGTCCAGGTCGCCACACAATGGATATCCTCTTGTTCAACATCAAATTAGGAATACACCCACATCAAAATCATCATATAAACCTAAGCATAATTCTGTTAATTTAACTGATTAACCGGAGCAACAAAGACACACAGCCGTACAACTGAGAGCAGGAGTGGTTAAATACTCATCAATATTGCATCTGGAAATAATTTTAATTAGTTGGAAGACAGTAACAACAGTTATTTAATTCTCAGAAGTCCCATTGGATAAAATCAAACAGGAAGTTACTCTTACCGTTCCCGAAAGTAATTCTGTAATGCGTCGTCTTACAAATACCTTAATCTGTGAATAAGAATAGTGGGTAGAAATAAAATAATTTTACAAACAAAGAAAACATTTCAGAAATATTTCGATTAAGGGTAGTTGGCCTGTCGCTACAGCACATAATGGAAAGATGCAAACGTCGGTATTGATTTCAAATTTTATGGGTTTTTTCATTAATTAGCATTAGAAATTCAGCAAAACTCTGTATCGATATTCTAGAAAATAAAAAAATAATAATAAAAGATTCTCGGGAGATTTCCTGCGTGTTTCAAATATAATATAAAACTATTTTTTAACCTATTTGCTAGATGAATCTACGATCATCGCTTTCTCTTTCTAATCGAAATCAACACGAGATAAATACGCAATACAACCAACTTGAAAAACATCCAACTTGAAACTAGGAAACGAAAATGAGTCACTGGTGATATCATTGGTGATATCAGTGAAAGCCGTGACAAATTCTGGAAGAGGGTGACTATAAGCGATTCCCTGGAGGGCTGTAGGGCAGAAATTTTTAAACACAATTAGAAATGGCAATAAAGAAAACTCTACTCGTAGTAAAATAATAGGCGGGAAATAAAAGTTAAGAAAAAGGAATTCGATGTGATTGGTGGAAGAGATCAGACGAAGAAAGACGAACGAATAGATGAGAGAGAAATTAACATGTGTGTTGGGGGAAAAAGAGAGAGGGTGAGACATAGACAAGTCGAAGCGGCATCGAAGTCGTAGTCTTAGTGTTGGTCCGAACAAGATCTGCGATACAAGAGAAATAAAAGAAAATATTGATAGTGAGCGTAAAGCTAAGATAATGATTTGCCATACAGTGAAAAAGAATCTCCAAGTAAAGTGATGTCCCTATGGAGAGATGGAATCTATTGGAGAAGTGAGGAGCCGGCCCTTATTTGTCTACCACAATCCGCCAGCAGTACAGCCTACTAAACTGAAATGAAGGCCATCACTTAGATGAAATAATCGCCAATCCCCAGATGTCCTTCGGAAAGGTGGAAGCAGCAGAAGTGAATACCCAAAGGAAACAGTAATTTAGGACAAGGAAAGAGCAAGATAAAAATAAAAATCAAGCAAGTGGACTGTTACTTTCATGCTATATAAGCCATAAAGTAAATTCCAGGACACACATATATATATATACATGTGTGGGGGCGTGAAATTGGATAGTATAGAAAGAAGTTATGTGGCAGTGAAAATGGAAATTGTAAAACAGCATAAGTGAATGTATTAGAACTAAGGTACTTGTATGGTTATATGCATGTATTAAGACTATTATATCCCTCAGTAATAGATTGAGTGCTTTAGGTGAATGAGATGTTAACAGAAACGAATAAAGCCAGGTTTACACAAAAGGAGATTGTTGTGTCAGGCATCTGAGCATAACCCAATGAATTTGTGTTAATTAAAAGGATAACGTAAAGTTGCGACAAACGTTAGGGAGAGCAGAGACAGTTAATGCTTTATAGATGGGAAATTTTATGTAAATTAAGAAACCTGACTCATAGAATGTATTTCCTACCAAAGGTCAATACAATATGTGAAATATGGCCACAGAAGCCGATGCGCCAACAACTAAAAAGGAGGAAAGGCACTGCATGGACAGCATGCCCATGTAATTTTCCTTTTGGTAACCGTCTTCCTCATCTCACTCTACTGCATACCTGGCCAAGATATCACTCCAAAAATAAATTACCTTCATACAGTCCTTGCTACACTTCCTAACAGCAAGATTATCCTTGGGGGAAAATATAAATTGTCTCTCTCCTACATGGTACAGCCTGACCACTGATCACTCTGGGTGCCACTATTGGCAGCTTCTTGAAGATTTCCTGGCCACTTCTCCCTTCCTGGTTCTGAACAGCCCCAATAACCTGCATACTTATTCCAGCACTCTGTGGGAAACCACATTAGAATTCTCCATAGCCACATGATCTATTTCCAGCAAAATTCCTGGGTGGCAGGTCAATGAGGTCTGGACCGCCTCAGATTATAATGCTATTACATTTTAAGTCACAAGACCCATTGATCCAATTCCACCACCTCACTTAAATATTCATCGCTATGTAATTAATAAGGCCAATTGGGAAATCTTTTGCTCCACGCTGCAGACCAAGATCCAGGACCACAATTTTTCTAAGCTGCCAGCACTGGACCCCAACCTACATCAAAAGCTCACAACAGAAATCATCATCCAGGCCTGCAATTAATCAACTAGAAAGAAAAGACCAATGCCTAATGCCATCCCATGGTGGTCCCCAGAGCTGGAGCACCTTCGCCTAATTGTACAATCCAAAATAAATGCCTTTCCGAGAGCCTGTACCTCTTGGTCCCCAAATTAGTTCAACACCCTCCATGAAGAATATTGAAGTCAGAAACGACTACACCTCCCTTATAAGGCAGCGTAAGAGATCATCTTGGGAACGACTCGTGAAAACGACTGGAAATAATGCACTTTGTGGGGGTGGTACACTGCATCACCACCAACAACTCCCCAGGAGCGAGGTTATCCAATCCACTCTCACAACACACGGCAATATGACTACATCGTGGGCGCAATCTATGGCCAATATTCTCGACACACGTTTTGTCTCAGATACTGAACCTCTGACATACAACAGCAAGAAATCTACCAATCAAAGGAAACCTACTTCAACAGTGCTGTAGAAGACCAATTTACCACCGATGAACTGCAGCAAGAACTTACCAAAATGAAGGAGAGGAAATTCCCAGGACCAGACCTCGTTGAACCTTAAGTTCTTAAAAAGTGTGCCCAAAGCAACAACCAAATTCTCCTTGACCTCTTCAATAAGTGCTTTTCCCATGGATCTTTCCTAGAAGAATGGAAAAACGCCAATGCAAAGCTGATCATAAAAAATCCGTCTAAACAGCTCCAACAACCAGAGTCATTTCGACCCGTTGTTCTTTTGTCCACGGTCAGTAAACTGAATATCTACTCCTAGTACATTCCAAGATCATTATACCAAAGCCGGGCTCCAGTCCAACTTCCAGTTTGAATTTCGACTGGCGCATTGCACAGAAGACCACAGTGCAAAGGATCATTTCTGCAGTCTCAACTTCTACCTTCAAATACTACCTACTAATAGCAACAGCTTTTTTCTGGAGCCTTCGACAGGCTCTGGTGGGCCATTATTTTTAGCAGACTTAGGCAAGCAATTATTCCATTAAATTTATACAAATGCATCCAAAATTACTTATCAAATAGGAAAATTAATCTCCTCAACGTACCAAAGAATCACCAGGTTTAGTTACAGAGGTTGCCCCCAGGGTTCAGTCTTTGGTCCTTTTCTGTGGACCCTTGTCTTGAACGGGCTCCTTGTACTGGACCTTAGTCCTGCAGCTATACAAGCCTTTCCTGATTATGTCACCATCTCCATTGAGGCTGACAGCACAGCTTCTCTGGAAGCCAGAGGAAGCCAGAGACTCTCACCCCAAAAGACAATCCATTCTCCTGAAGGAATCACTGGAACATACTAAAACTCCCACTATCAAACTTCAAGGCCAAACCATCAAGCTAGTTTTCAAGTTAAAACTACTGGGAATAGTACTTGATCCTAAGCTCGTTTTCTCCCCGCATCTTGCACACCTGCACGCGAAAATGAGAAACTACACTGCTCTCACTCACGATGACTCACGGGTGAGTCGCCGTGATTGGGGATTGAATCGAGGCAACCTTGAGGTTCTGTACAAGTCAATCCTTCTTCCCTTCATAATGTATAGATCTGGGGTCTGGTTTCGCAGTGCAACTCTTTCAAACAATAAACGTAAACTGGGAACCATCCGGGCACCATCCTTCTTACAATTACAAGGGCATGCTGCCCAGTTAGCAACCCAGCCCTTCAGGTTCTTGTGGGCGTCCTTTGGCTCGATCTGGAATATATTCGAAGGGGCCTCCACTACTCTCTATCCTGGGACATACCAGCAACTACCATTGGGCACTTCTTCAATAACCAGAATGAAATCAGGCAGGAAAAGAAACAAATTGCCATCCTGCTACTTCAAACTTGGCAGGGCAGATGGACTACTACCGACAAGGGAGCAATCACCAAGAAATTTATACCTTATGTGAATGCTGTATTTCCGAAGTCTCCAATTAGTTTCTCTCCTGGTCTTTATACCACATACCTAATTACCGGACAGGGATTATTAAACCACAAACTAACATCCATGGTAATCGTTGACAACCCCTTTTGTGCAAGCGGTGAAATAGAAGACTGGAACCATCTAGTATATATTTGGAAACATTATGAGCACCTCGGCAGCACCCTGTTTACTCGATTACAAGATAACCCTCAAGGAAATGAACACTTATTCATTACAGAAGAAAACTACTACTATGAATTTAGCAAGTTTACACAAGCCCTCTTCACAAGACGGAACACCCTATTGCCAACGCAAATATAGGAACAACCCAAACATCTGATTTTTACATGTAGTTGATCCTATCCAGGTTAAGATCAGTTGGCCAGTTAGATGACGAATCAGGTAAGTTGCAACTGTAGAATCAGGTGGCCTACAGGCCATCTGATTCATTAGTGACAACTTACATGCATCTCTGTTGCTGTGCCTTATTTATCCTCCTTCCCAGGTTCTCCTTTCACCTGATGAAGCTTATTGCTCCATTGATGCCTTCGCCAACATCTTTCATATTCTAGCTATACCCTCCTTTCATGCATACACTCTGAATTTCCCCCGACTCTATCTTTTTTTTTTTTGTTTCCATCCAGGAAACTCTGGCGACACTGGCCGAGACAAGCTAGAGAATAATAGGCAGCCTGGCTGCTTCCTAGTGGTGTTTGCGAGCAACGCGGATTCGCATCAGCAGCCCAGCTGCCACCAAAAAATTTTTCTGGCTTTCACAGAGATACTGTTTGTCTCCACAGAGTATATATGGCCCAGATGTGGGAAACTATAGGAGGCGCCTTTCCTCCAACACTATGCACACTATGCAGCCCAGCTGCGAAAGGCTAGTACACACAAAAGAACATAACACAATATGTCATATACAACACAAAACACTTTCTGGTATTTATGGGAACCACAGGTGGCGCCTGACTCTGATACCATGCACATTATGTACAACATGTCATTAAAAGAGTACTCTAGGAAAGAAATAAACGAAATTTTGTATTGAAATTGGAAGATAAATGTTTCTGAACTAGGATTAACTACGTAGTGATGAGAAGAATCAGAAAGCTCAGTTCTGAACCTTATATTCATTGAAAATATTGCTTCTATTTTAGAACTGTTTAGTTACTGGAAGCGCCTGGCCAGTAGGTACCTTAATCAAGCCCTGCAGAGACAAATGGGCCACACCACTGATTAAAAATGATGCAAGGAATCGGGCTCAATAGCAATCGAAAAAACTACTCCCAGCTGGAGATGCAGAACATCATATCCACTTGTTTCCACAAAACGTGAGAAGTATCTCAAACATCCTCCGCACGTTACAAAGGATGATGATGTATGATGAACTGGATTTCATTTCCCTAATCGAAACCTGGTTCGGAAATAGAAAACAGTTAGATTGGCTAACTGCGGCAGCAAACTACAAATGTGTCTGAACCGGAAGAACAGATAGACGAGGAGGGGGGAGTTATAATATGCTATCAAAATAAATACCAGCCTATATGAGAACGAACAACCAATTCAAATAATTTTCAAGGGATTTGCGTTACCTTTTCAAAAGAGCACGTGAAAATATAGTTCTGTTTCATACACTTTCCACCTGAGCACTCAAAGCAGACAAGGATCGAACTCTATACGTAGCTTGCTGCAAATCTAAAGCCATCAGTCGACACAATAAAAGCGGGAGGTTTTAATTTTCCTCTTCCGAAACACAGGGAAGCCAAGAAAGAGCTGGATGCTACATTAGGCGCATTGCATTTAACGCAGCTTCCAACACCAGTGAAAGGGGGGTGGAGCAACTTGACCTGTTGTACCATAGTTCCTTCGACATAAGGCTAACGCAAAACTTCATAATGATCAGCACTGGAGATATATAAATACATGCAGTGTAAGCATACGAATTGGGAAAAGCAAAGTATCTTTTCTCTGTGAAGACTTTTAATGCAGAAGTCATTCTCAGTCATCTAACTAGTTATAACTGGAATGATCTGTAAGAAAAGTAAAGAAAGCTTTAGAAATGATTATTAAAAAGCTATACCAAACAGCTCTGGAAGGAGCAGCAAAAGAAATCAAAATATCTGAGAGAACAAAAGAATGGTTCAACCCACAACTGAAAGCAAGTTTCCTCAGGAAGCAAAAACTGTATAGAAAATGGCAAAGAACGGGTCATGCCTCCGATCACGCTCGTTATAAGAAGGAAAGAGCACATTTCATCAAAGCAAAATGACAGGCACACTGCTATATTGTTTATAACAAATTAAAATGAGCAAAAAGAATTACTAGCAATAGAAATAGCACAGAGAATATGACCGAATGAATTTTTCAAGGAATGGGCTAATAACACTTTTGGTAACCTGCCTGAACTGAATCAAATTGAGACTACTGATAACAGTAACAAAATTTTTGACCTCCTGAAAGATTTAAACAAGCGAAACTATTCGACACAAGAGGAACTAAAAAGATGTCTTTTGAGTAAAGCACAAATCACCAAAGAGAGGGTAATGAAGCAATCAACGATCTGCCCAATAAGGCCATTGTTAGACAAGACAACTTTCCAATGTTCATCCTTAAAATAAGTAGCCCGTTTATAATATATCTATTACTGCACATCTATCAAGAAATCATCAGGTTAGGAGCATTCCCGCAAGCTTGGAAAAATTACATGTAACTCCAATACCAAAGATTAAAAACCCAAAATTGCCTAACGATTACAGACCAATTCCTGTTAGTTGGACCCTACAGAAAGTATTCGAAAAAGCACTGCTTCCCACCATCAATCAACACCGGTTCAATCATAGACCTCTACATTTCCACTCAGTCATTTCTGGGAGATCAACAAAAACAAACTTATTGAAAACCCTTTTTGGCATGCAGAAAACACTAAATGAGAAAAAACAAATTGATATTAATTTTTTAGATATCTCTGCAGCCTATGGCAACACCTCAATTCCAGCGCTAGTTGCGATTTTAGGGAATTATTTTAATGTAAGAGGAAATTTGTTAACTGTAATAAGCAGCTTGCTAGAACAAAGAAAACTTACCGTGAAGCACCAAAAGATACAATTTTGCTTTAACGTCTCGCGAGGAATGCCACAGGGGAGGGTTCTTTCGGCTACCCTCTTCGAGGCCGCCCTCGAGCCGTTTCTTGCACGGTTCTACAATTTTATAACATATGCTGACGATGTAAAATTCCTCATCACTTCCAAAGACCATGAATCAGCAGAAGGTATTTGCCAGATGGCAAATAGCACATTCCGAGAATTTGAGAGCTATCTGGATTGCATCGAGCTCCGTATTAATGCGCAGAAGTCTACATAAATGACCATAATTTACAAGCAGAATAAAAATGACATCTCGATCTCTGTGAACGGGTCTAGTGTGGAAAACGTGCATTCTCACCTGGACCTGGGTCTTAAGCGGATGACAGACTTACCTTTGCTGAACACTTCGCTCATTTGAACACAAAAATATTCGCTGCTTTATGAGCTGCTTGACAAGGAGTGGTAGGAATTAGGGATCCTGTCCTAGCGACCAAGTACATTTTAAGGTACTTGGTCGCTAACTGAGAATCCCTAATTGCAATGTCCTGCCAATTGCAATGTATGCCTCTCAAATCTGGTATTTAGCCCCAGATTCACATTATAAGTCCGTCCTTGGGATCGAGTACTGGTTATTGCGATGGCCACCCTTTTACTGTCTCAAGGGTCATTCTCTACTGAAACCTTAACATTTCATCAAACCTTAACCTGGATGCAGCGGACAATTAACAGGAATATACAACTATTCTCTCTCGCACAAATGCTCACAGGTAGAGTGGATGCTCCAGCCCTGGATAATGTTTTAGTCAAACCACGTGCCACTGCTAGACGTTGCGGAGGAGTAAATAATCCACTACGTCCAGTCCTGAACAATCTCAGTAGCTTGCAAAGATTGTTCCCATCAAATGCAGCAAAAATATTTAACTCACTAAACTTAGATGTCGCAAAACTGTGTGAGGATGCAGCATACCGAAAAGAGATCTTCCAGATTTCGTACAGACTTATAGAAATATGAATCGGCTGCAAAGTACCATTGTGAGTAAAAGTGAAACTTTCTGTTTTAAGAACAATAATAATTTGGTAAGCTGTTGACTGGAAAAATATACCTTGTCTAACAGTTACGTAAATATATAAGTTATATATGGAATTATTAGTGAAATGGAAATATATGATTTGTACAAAAAAAATTTGTATAACGTATGTACAGAAACACTAATGTGTAAACATTCTATATATTAAACATAAAATTAGTATATTATATTTCGGGACGAGACTACGTGTTCAGTATATGTTACCCACTGTACATCGTATCTCGTACCCTGATATGTACTTAGCACCCTCCTGGCACTTTGACGTCCCGGGGTGGTTTCCTTCTCTGGAATAAACAGATAATAATAATAATAATAATAATAATAATAATAATAATAATAATAATAATAATAAATACGTTTTATTCACTTGCAGAGACAATTTATCGTTAGATTCTAGGTTATCTGTGTACAGAATCGGGAATTTATATAATTTATGTTAATAAAGAACCTTATTATTATTATATACGATGAAAACAATAATCAATAATCGAAAAAACTGCTGAAGAATATCCAGTGCAACAGCATAACTAATGTCGGAGTTAACCAATGAGAATCAAGTGCGGTCTTCTTCCAGAGCCGTTGTGAGCGTGATACAGGGAAAAATACATAATAATAAAATAATGCACATAACTGTTTCTTGGCATAAAGGACATGACCAAAAGAATTGCAACAGATTTTTTTTTTGGAAAAACGAAAAGATCGTACTTTTTTTCATAATTGTACATTGCATCTACTAACACGTAATCGATAAAATTCTTCTGTTGGAAGCCACAGTGGAAACGGGAAAAACTGATAACACTGCAATGCGCATTTAATAAAAAAAATTTGGATTCTTGTAATTATTTTTAGGGATCAATATCGGTACAACACGTTTTCTGGATGTGTATTTGATCTTCTAACGAAATTTCAAGAAAATATTTCTATTGAAAACTGCGTTACAAACTTCGAAAACTGGTATCTTCTGATAAACATTCCTAAAATCAAACAACACAAATCCTTTATTGCACGGAAAATACTCCATTACAGTGTGGGCAGTGAAGAATGTTTTCTGCATCAAAAGGATGGAAAGTACTCGGCAATATTCCACCTGGAAATACTGTAATTTCAAGTAGTGGGAAGTCAGTAACAACATTTTATTTAATTCTGAGAAGTCCCGTGCGGTAAAATGAAACAGGAAGTTACCCTTCATTTTACCGAAAGTAATTTTGTAAGCCACTGAGTGTTACAAATACCGTAATCTCCAAATAAGAATAGCAGGTAGAAATAAATTTATTTTACAAACAAAGAAAACAACATTTCCGAAATATTTCAGCTGTTCCCTGATGATGCGCCTTCTGTACGATTTGTCCTCTATGAACTTTTTGTAGTCCACATCCACCTTCTGGACGTTGTGGAGTATCTCTTTGGGCAGGAATCTATCCCCTATCCTGACCCTCCAGACCAGCGACTGCAGAGAGGGAAGGGCTCTTAAGGGTCTTGGAGGGATCCTCGAATTGCACATCCGCCAATATATATATATATACTATCATTGAATTATATTAAATAAAGTTAAATTATAATAAAATGAATAAATAATTAAGCATTCATTACAGGCAGCGACATGCAATTCCTCCATATGAAGCTGAAATACATCCATTATTTTAAATTAAATAAAACATAAGCCAGTAGTATGGCAAAAACTGTAGAGCGAAAATTAACATAAAATAACCCAAATAAACAATCGAACGAAAAGAAAGAATAGATATAAATAGTAGCCCAGAAACCCTAATATAATTTCGATCTTTAAATCCAATTAACAAAACTATACAAATTTTAGGATAATGCCAATTAGTTATTAATTTAGCGGTACCCCCCCCCGAGAGGTACCAGTTCCGAAAGACGTGAAATATCACCCAAAGAGGGTTAAAGGAACTACCAAACGATAACAAAATCAAAATAAACTAAAATAAAATAGACTGACCATCATGCCCCATATCGACAGAGGACCACGAGGCCAATAATGGTCATGGAATTTCGATATTTCCGCCTTTGCGATGATTTGTATGACGATTGAAATGCACCGATTCCATGACCATTATTGGCCTCGTGGTCCTCTGTCGATATGGGGCATGATGGTCAGTCTATTTTATTTTAGTTTATTTTGATTTTGTTATCGTTTGGTAGTTCCTTTAACCCTCTTTGGGTGACATTTCACGTCTTTCGGAACTGGTACCTCTCGGGGGGGGTACCGCTATATTAATAACTATTTGGCATTATCCTAAAATTTGTATAGTTTTGTTAATTGGATTTAAAGATCGAAATTATATTAGGGTTTCTGGGCTACTATTTATATCTATTCTTTCTTTTCGTTCGATTGTTTATTTGGGCTATTTTATGTTAATTTTCGCTCTACAGTTTTTGCCATACTACTGGCTTATGTTTTATTTAATTTAAAATAATGGATGTATTTCAGCTTCATATGGAGGAATTGCATGTCACTGCGTCTAATGAATGCTTAATTATTTATTCATTTTATTATAATTTAACTTTATTTAATATAATTCAATGATAGTATATATTTCGGCTTCATATGGAGGAATTGCAAGTTGCTGCCTCTAATGAATGCTTAATTATCTTAATTATTTTAATTTTTATTATAATTTAATTTTCGTCAACATTTAATATAATTCAATAGTAATGGGTCGATATGCTAATTTAGCAACGCCTGTGCCGCCATCTATTTTCTTTTTTTCTTCAATATAAGCTGATTCAGCTTACAGTATGTCAGTAGTGTGGCTCTGCTTTAGAGTGCTGTCTGTTCTATAGTTTATTAAGGACCACCGCCATGCAAATCCTCTGCATTGGTTGATCTATCGGAGAATGGAAGGGTGGTTTGGTTCTTCGATATTTCCGCCTTTGCGATGTTTTGTATGACGATTGAAATGCAGCGATTCCATGACCATTATTGGCCTCGTGGTCCTCTGTCGTTATGGGGCATGATGGTCAGCCTATTTTATTTTAGTTTATTTTGATTTTGTTATCGTTTGGTAGTTCCTTTAACCCTCTTTGGGTGATATTTCACGTCTTTCGGAACTGGTGCCTCTCGGGGGGGGGGGGGGTACCGCTAAATTAATAACTAATTGGCATTATCCTGAAATTTGTATAGTTTTGTTAATTGGATTTGAAGATCGAAATTATATTAGGGTTTCTGGGCTACTATTTATATCTATTCTTTCTTTTCGTTCGATTGTTTATTTGGGTTATTTTATGTTAATTTTCGTTCTACAGTTTTTGCCATACTACTGGCTTATGTTTTATTTAATTTAAAATAATGGATATATATATATATATATATATATAATCTTTATTGTATACAAACATGGTATATACAATAGACCCTTCACAGCAGCAATGCCAGGGGTTTTACATTGGTTGGTGGACAATAGCCTTGGGGGAAAGGGGCCCACATCGAAGTTCGGGCTCATCCCCCAGAGCCAACAATAAAATGGAATCAGTGTCAGATTATTTACAGGATATATGCTTTTGACAGTATTTACAATGAAATAATAAAGATATTCATATTTACCTTATGTTATATTAATATTTATATTCATAAAGATATTGTTGACTTTATTTACAACACATTCATAAAGACATCGTGCTTTCAACATTATTTACAATATATTGGGCATTATTATGCTGCCCTTATCAATGTGCACTTTGGATCTGTCTCTTAAGGATCTGTCTTCGGTACTTTCGATCCTTCACAAACCTACAGAGGTCGCCGTCAATTGAAACGATTGTGGGGAGCATTTCCCTGGGGAGAAAGCGGTCACTGAGCGATAGTCTGTTATAGTGAGCTGTGAGCGTGGGAGCTGACCTCAGTAGAGGGATCCTCCAGCCACACAGTTCCCAGATGCTTGGCTCCGAGACCATTCCGGTTGTCATCTTGACAGTGAGAACAAAGCGTTTTTCAAATACAAGAACTGAAAGTCGGGCAAAATGAAGTGACATCGCCATCGCAGTTGTTCTTTGCTGGGGTGGACTACGATGTTTTTGCGTGATCCAACGAAGGAGACAGTATTCGGCGGAGTACACGCGTTTGATGTTGGTCGGGGCCGCGGACCCCCAAATTTCCGAGGCATACAGTACGACGGAGTATACAGAGGTGTATACGTATCGACGAGTCACATCCAGATCCCTAAGTGGAGCAGTTGTTGTTTTGTGGTCCAGCGCATTTGACAGAATTTTTCTGTGAGCTTGTCAATGTGGGGTTTGAAGCTCAGTGGGAAGGGAATGCCGTCTAGAGAGGCTTGGATTTCAGTGGGTTGGCGCTTCAGAGAAAAGACAATTTGTGCTGATTTGGCAGGGTTAATGAGAAGGCCAAATTGATGGAGATAGGAACCTAAATTATGTAACTTTTCACAGATATTTTTATTGATGTTTGAGCGATATCCGCCGGGGTTAATCTGAGTATATATCGTAATATCATCGGCATAGCAGAGCATGTCTTCTCTCTGTTGCACAAACGGAAGAATAACTGTGGTGAATAATGCTCCGGAGAGAACTCCACCTTGGGGAACTCCTGCAGTGATCTTTCTCCAGATTGTGTGTTGATCCTCTTTAAGAAGAATGGTTCTGTCAGAGAGCAGGGCTGTGATAAACCACAACATGTCACCTTTTATGTAGAAGTAGTTTTCTAGGAGGTGAACAAGTGAGGGGATACTGATGGAGTCGAAAGCAGCTTCCAGGTCAATGTAGGTGACAGAAAGCTCTGCTTTAGCTTCTAGTGCACTGAGAATGGTGTTGGTTGTCGATGTTAAATTGGTGACTGTGGATCTACCTGGAATGCCATAGTGAATCTGTGGGGGTTTGTGAGGCATGGTTTGATTGGTGATTGTGGAAAGTAATGTCTTCTCCATGCGCTTCATGAGGCTGGAAGAATGAGAGATTGGCCTGAACTGTTTAATGAGGGTTGCAGATTGGCATTTAGGGTGTGGCCTCACAGGATATCTGTTCCAGAGAGGGGGAAAGTAGTGCTGCGTTAATACACGGTTAAAAATTGATAGTAGCTGATCGATAATAAACGAGCTAAGACATTTAATCGTGAATTGTGGCACAAGATCGGGGCCTGCAGTTGCAGTGGGTATCAATCCATTTATAGCAGTCATAAGCTGCTTCCTGGTGATGTGATGCGAACGGTGGGCGAGCATATCACTAGGGACGTTGTTGATGGGTAAGTTGCCTAGGTGCATCGGGGCCACAGTGTTTGAGAACCGTGCAACGTGGTCTATCCACAGTTCAAGGTCCAGTGTCTTAGGAATTCCTGTGTGCTGAGAGTCATAAAACGATTTGCCTTTTCGTAGAGTTGAATTTAAATGCTTTTTAATTGTAAATATTTTCTGACGGTTGAAAACTGCTCGGGCTCTGGAGAAGGCAATACGATCTTGTATAGCGCCTGATTCTTTCCATCTCTTATGCAGATTTTGTTTTCGTTGAAAGCTGTTGTTCAGTGCTGGTGTCCACCAAGCTCTCGAACGGGCAGTGATGCAGACCGTCTTTGTAACACCATAACTTGCATTGGTTCGAATCCATCTGGTCATGAGGTCCACAGCTATCTCGAGATCACAATTATTGAGAGCCTCCCAAGGTATCGAGGATGCTGCTATAAGAGACATCGTGGGGGATCAATGAATTTGGGTGCTGTGATGTCTTTTTTATTTTTTCGGCCTTGGATATCAAAGTTAGGTGCGGCTAAGTGCAGTAGTAAGGCAATGGGTTCGTGATCGGATTGAAATAGGTTTTGAGGACTGTCTTCGAGGGCGCATGGTGCTGAGGAGAATATCAGATCCAAGAGATTAGATCCTCACGTGGGGTGGCAATTAAGTAGGCCGATACCCAATGAATTCATACTTTTAATGAGTTTCCTACTAAGATGTGTGAGGTAGGTGGAAGATTGAAGTCTCCACAAATAATGTGCTTAGCAGAGGCATGGAGGTGATTTACCAGCCAGTGGATCACATCTTCAATGATATCACTGTTTGGGCCTGGTGGAATGTATACTGTTGCTATGTCTATCAGGTTGGCATTGAGCTTGAGGGATACCATAGCAGCTTCAAATGCAAGGGATTTGGTTACCGCAGAATGTGCCAACGAGAAGATAGTGGTATTATAGAATATTGCGACTCCCCCCTCTACGATCCTCTCTGGAGGAACTGAGCATCTGGTACCCAGCCTAAGGAGCACAGGCACGAGAGTGCCGCCCATTCCCAAGCCACGTCCTTGCATTTTGATAGACACTTCGAATGGTGGTAACCATAGTAACTGGAGTTCGTACAGGTGGCAAGTCTCTTTTTAAGCTTCGCACTGGTCTACTGTGCATTGCGATGTGTACAGGGATATTCTTTACAGGTCTGAAGCCCTGGGGATTGTCATTATAATCTGCTGAGAGTTGAATTGAATGATATGTGGACAGTTTGTTTCCTATGGTAAGTTTGTTCTCAGTGAAGTTATCTGATTTCTCATGCGTTTTGTTGGCTTGGGAGCTTGGTAGCTTTAATTGCTTTTGCGATTAATGTTGATGTCGGTGGTATATTGCGGTTCTTGGCTTCTGATCTAGGAAGGGTTTGACGAGGGTTCCAGGGGGCCAAAGTCTTGGATCCAGTACGAAGCTCATCTTCTCTGGGTGGCAGGTAAGGATGAAAGAGGCGTAGGTTGGATACTTGGTTCTTCTTTGTCTCACATCAATATTCATCCCATGTACTTTTGTAAACATGGCCTTAATGCTGTCTGGTTTAGTAGTCGGTTCCAGTCGAGATATAAAGATTTGACCTGCTGTGATATTGTGCGAATTAGCCAGAGTACCCTTCGAGGAAAGTTCTGTGGCATCTCTATTGCCATGTTGTCTTTCATGTTCCATGTTCTGATATGTTGATTATGTCATCCGGGTTTCTATTGAGTGAACATGTTGGTCGGTGAAATATGCCAGGGAGTAGAGGCTGCCTATGAGCCCTGCTGGTGGGATCTTTTGGTTATTCTCAACATCTTTTTTGCCGGTGACTACTTCCTCAAATGTGGGTCTTGATGCACCCTTTCCAGTATTGATTATCTCCTTTAACCTTTTAGATTTAGTAGGATTTTGGGTCGGTGTTGTGAAGAGGGCCACCTAAGAGGTGTTTCAGTGGCTACCCCCAGTGTTATTAGATGCAGGTTTGGGTGAGTTACAGTCATTCAGCCCTGCATCTCCGCTATCAAGCTGATTCTTATCTCCTTGTGTTACGGCTGCCATTGGGCTAAGGGTGACAGGCATATGGGGCATTGCATTATACATAAATTGGGGAGTATAATTCCTTTTAGCGTTGGAATCGTGTATCAATTCTACTTCTTGTGGCTTGTTTTCCGAGGTTCCCTGAGCCATGTTGTGTGGGACGTTGGATATATTGTTTTCATTTGGCATAAATAAGGTTGCTAGTTGACACACTTGATTGGTTAGGAGACCTAGGTTAGAAACCTAGGTCTCCTAACCAATGTCATTGTTCTGTACACGAAGCTGCCGGTTCTCTTCAGATAAATTCTGCAGACTGTCAGAAATTGATGTCAGTTTCCACATTATGTTTTCCAGAAATTCTGCAGTTTGCATGTGGTACAATTTCATGTGTTCTGTACAGATGCCATTAATGTTTTTCAAGAACCTGTTTTGCTCATTATTAAGGAGGGCACTTTCCCCTTGGCTTTGTTTCCTACGTTCCACAGGATTTTCATGTGTCGTGATGATTGGTTGTTGACTGCAGACATCTGAGTCCATTTCACACTCCGGGTTAACCGCTGCTGAGTCAGTTTGACTTGCAGCGTGAGTCTGACTAAAATTTGATGTTTGGACGTTGGTTTGTTTATTTTCCATCTCTGTGTCATTCTGGATATCCACATATTCCGTTGCATTTGTCATTTTTTCTTTACGTTCTTTGCAGAATGGGCAGATGTATTTTGACGTCACTGCTTGTTGAACTGCTTGATATCGCATTTGGTGCAGGTCTCGCAGTAAAATTGCCAACATGACGTACATTGGATTACTGCTTCCTGATGATCTACTTTACAACGGAAGGACGTGGGAGTGCTTGTCGAAATTTCTGATTCTGCCATACTTTGCGTTTAGATTGAAATTTGTCTGACTAATTACTTTTCTGCGAAGAATTAAAACCGCTTGTGTTTTAGGTGTTCTCTTGACGATGGTTTCCTGTGGGGGATAGGAATGTGACTGGTTATACAGTGCCTTTATGTTCATTTCTGAGGATTAGTATCGATACATCCACTGTATTTCTGCTGAGAGGGGAGTTTTTAAAGTTGAAAATATAGGAGAGTTTAACGTACCCTGGGGGTTCAGCAGTGCAGGGCTTTGTGACTTCTCAAGGTTGACCACGATGTCGTCATATGCCTTTAGGGCACTAGTGTTTGCTGGCTGTATACGGGTTAGAGCTAATATAATGGAAGCAATAGCATAAAAAAGTATAAAACATGAAGTACCTGTTTGTTTGATGATGGAGATGATGGCTCACCTGTGTTGGGCGGAAGAAGAGGAATCTATTGGTACTTGAATCATGCTGTACGGTCAAGAATAATTAACTAAAACTTGCTATCTATGAAGAGCATAACCGAACACGACATGCATCAACTCGCGCAAGCGCACTATATCAGCTTGGCATATTGATTTCACCCGCTATCATTTTAATTGGCACGAGCAAGCGGAGGGTGAATATCTGTTTGGAGACTTTACTGGTATGATATCTGAAGAGTGATACCTGAAGTGTGTGGGAGTGGTGGCAGTTTATGCTTGAAGAGGACCCATTGCAGAAGCCAGTACTCATCAGATGCAATATCAATATTTTTCAGCATGGTTTTCATTGCCGACGCCCAGATTTCTGAACCGTAGGTGATTACTGGCTGCAGAAACCGGTATGTGTATCGGAGCGTGTACTCAGGCTCTGTGACATGAAGGAGGTGTTGTTTGGCAAGCCATCTTGATCTGCAGCCCTTGTTGTGAATGTCTGTAACATGATGATTGAAACTGAGTTTAGGGGTTAAGATAACGCCAAGATCTCTATGCTTGGTGACTGGAGTGATGGGGGTTCTGTGGATTTCCAGGTTTAGTTGCGTTGGATTTGATTTGATTTAAAATACCATTTGTGCAGATTTTTATGGATTTATTTTAAGAGAAAACTGTGCCAAGTATGTGACCAGATTCTTAAGGCTGTTAGTGATGGTTTCATGCAATCCTGTCTAGTGGGTGTGATTTTGCTTTCCATTTTGCATGTAGTCTTTTTTTTATTCTGAAATTTAAGGCTGAGATCTTGGTTCCATCATGCTTTGCTCCAATAGGAGATTAAAACTCTTTTTCGACGCTGCAGTTCGAGCAATGGACTGCTGCCAGCATGTAAGAAAGTTCAGCCCAAGCTGTGGATAACATTGGTTTAAGGGGTCCAAAGGAAAAATGGATGCTGCCAAGTAGCATTTCTCTGGATTGAGGAGCGAAGGGCTAGTCGTTGTATTCTTAACTGGTGCCTGATGTTGCCAGGATATCCTGGAAGTGATTGGAAGAATGAGGGCTATTAGTAGATGGTCTGACGTGAAGGCTGTTTCAGGATACCTGTCCCTGGTGAGGGTGTCTGTTGCAAATGTTAGGTTTAACAGATTAGCGCCTCTGGTAGGGAAAAATTCTGGAGGCTCAGACCTACCGCAGCCAGATTAGAAGATAACAATTTGCGAAGACTTTGTTGACCTGAGCTACTATTAAACTCTCCACACACAAGTAATATTGCTTTGGTGGCATTCATTAATGATCCATTTGGAGACCTCTTGAAAAGTGTTCTTTACTGTGGGAGGTGGGATGTATACAGTGCACAAGTGAAGTCTGCGGCCTAGAATGCTGAGTTAGGATCTTTCAGCTTCAAAGAGTTGTTTTTACAGTGGCTGAGCTAGTCAGTGAGAATTATGGTGTGCTCAAGAGAATGCCTACACCACCACCACCAGTCACCCGTTCCCTGGAGGCAAAAATTGCCGAGAAGCAAGTAGATTGAGAGAATGCGGGGTCTTCTTCATTCGGGGATAACAATGTGTCTGTGATACAAATGATGTCATACAACTTTGACAAGAGACGAATTCCAATAATATCAAGTTTATTTCTCAGATTTCTAGCGTTTGTTTTAACATTAGCATTAGCATTAGCATTAGTAGAGGCATTTGATGCAAGAAAGCAAGCTTATGCAGCATCAGCAAAAAAAAAAAAACACTTCCACTTCACCCCTCTGTTCGTTCAAAATGCCTGTCCAGCTGAGCCTTAAACTTATTTAGGCTATCAACTTCCACGACAAGGGATGGAAGTCTGTTCCACCAACCAACCACTCGCTGCCTAAAGGCAAATTTCCGCACGTCTATCCTACATCTGTCTTTCCTCAATTTCAATTTATGCCCTCTCAGGTGATTTTTCTGAGCGAGAGGAAGAATCCCATCAGCATTGAGCATGCTCAAACCATTCAATGCTTTATACACCTTTATCAGATCACCTCGCTGGTGCCTAGTCTCCACACACTGTAATTTGCAAAACTTAAGCCTTTCTTCGTAAGAGCACCCCTTTGTTCCATTCACTAATCTTGTTGCGCTTCTCTGTACTCGTTCCAGCAGCTCTACATCCTTCTTGAAATGAGGCCTCCAGACCTGTATACAGTACTCTACGTGTGGCCTGACCATTGCTTTATACAAGGGAATAATCACCTCCTGCTAGAAAAATTCCTATATATCATTCACAATACACCATGAGCTACTCTTGCACCCGTCTGCACTGCTCAGAGAACAGCATATCTGCCTGCACAACCACCCCCAGGTCCCTTTCATTCTCTACCACTGTCAGTGTAGTACCACAGAGTTGATACGTTGCTCTGGGGTTGCTGTTTCCCATGTGTAGTACTTTACATTTGTCAATGTTAAACTTCATTTGCCAACTCTCAGCCCATCTGCTCAACCTTTCCAGATCCTGTTGCAGCAGCATAGTGTCAGTAGTGTCCTTGACAACCCTGCCTACCTTTGTATCGTCTGCAAACTTCGACAATAAGCTTGATATACCATCATCAATATCATTTATGAATACAGAACACAATAATGGACCCAACACTGAGCCCTGAGGGACTCCACTAATAACATTAGTCCACGACGAGCAGTGTCCATTGATTACCACTCTCTGTCTTCTCTCCCTCAGCCACCCCTTTATCCACAGCAGCAATTTGCCTCCAGTGTCACACTGCTCCAATTTGTGCAGCAGTCTTCCATGTGCAACAGTATCAAAAGCCTTTCTAAGATCCAAGTATATAATATCAAAGTTATTCCCTGCATTCAGTTCCTTTGTGACTGCACCGTAGTATCCAATCAAATTGGTCAGGCAAGACTTCCCCTTAACAAAACCATGCTGTGTCCGAGCTATAACTGAAGTCTTGTCTAAATGACCGTGCAGTGCTCCTTTAACTAGTGCCTCCATTAATTTTCCTGGAACAGAAGTTAAACTCACAGGTCTATAATTGCTTGTGTCATCCTTTGATCCTCCTTTGTGAATTGGGGTCACATTTGCACATCTCCAGTCTATGGGTACCTCCCCTGAGTCCAAGGAAGCTCTCATAATTTTGGCTAAGGGTTTGCTTAATTCCTCTGCTGCCTCCTTTAATATAACTGGAAAGATCCCATCCATTCCGGGTGCCTTTCTTGTGTTTATCGTCAACAATTTCACCTCCACTTTACTCTCAGTTATTACAACATTCTCTAGCTTACTGCTAGAATTGAACACACCTCTGGCTTTCCCCTCGCTAAATAACTCCTCATGTGTGAATGTCGAAGCAAAATATTCATTTAGTTTGTTAGCTTCCTGAGCAGGATCATCAACAGTTGACCCATCGATATCAAGTGGACCAATCTGATTCAACCGCTTCCTTCTAGAGTTTACATAAGTAAAGAACTCTTTGCTGTTTTTCTTTGCATCCCTTGCCAAAGATTTCTCGTAATCTGCCTTCGCCTGCCTAACCTCCTTTGTAACTTGGTTACAGATCAACTTGTATCTATCATAGGCTTCTGTGTCATGTGTTAATTTGTATGTATCCCATGCATGTTTCTTCTCTGCCATATACCTCATCAGTTCATCTGACATCCATTTAGGCCTAAACCTTGAACAATATTTCTTAATTGGTATGTAAAGCCTAGTAGCTTCCAAGATAAGTTCTTTGAATGCTTGGCATTTTGCATTTGCTGTTGGTAACATCATCAGTTGGTCCCACTGTATAGAATTTAAATTCTGTCTCAGTCCATGGTAGTCGCCTTTACGAAAGCAATAACCCTTCCCTTTACCCCTAATGGTAGTTACCTCTTTGAGTAAATCCCACTTCAGCACACTGTGATCACTGCCACCTAGTGGTTCATTTATCTGCAGATTCTTAATGCATGAAGAATCACTGCTGATAATCAAATCAAGAGTATTACTCCCTCTAGTTGCCTCCCGAACATGCTGATGTAGAAAACAATCATCCAATAAATCCACAAAAGCTCTGCTAGTGTGTGAGTAACCAGCGCCCAAATTCCAGTTAATATCTGGGAAATTAAAATCTCCCATTATAAGACTCTCTGATTTACTGGCGCACTCTATTTCCCTGTACAGTTTCTTATTATACTCATCAGAGTCATTAGGCCTATTGCACACTCCTACTCTCAATTTTGATCTCCCAATGCTTATGTCACACCAAACTGACTCGACACTGCACTGTCCAGCGATGTCCACAGGCTTCACTTCCTTGGATTTTATGTATTTCTTAACTAATAGAATAACCTCTCCTCCCTTCCTATCCAGTCTATCCTTTCTGTAGACGTTGTACTCCCCAAATTCCAGTTCTGCATTCCTTATATCTGTGTGACACCAAGTCTCTGATATCCCAACAATATCTGCCTTTGATGTTTTGAGCAATACCTCAAATTCATCAAATTTATTTACTAAACTCCTAGCATTGGTGTACAAGCAAGTATACATGCACCTATTTCTATTCTTAGCTACCCTAACACAACCCATGTGTTTACTTGTACCGCAATGACTCCCAGCAGTCTCTGAAATATCCTGAATCTTGTTTTTCAGGCTTCTGCTCATTCCAATAGAAGCAGTGCAAGAATCTCTTTCACCTCTGCCAGTGGCTACTGTTAATCTATTCTTCTTTGTATCCCCCCCAAGCTAGCAGTTTTCCGACCGACCTAACACTGCCTCGATAGCATCAGCAAATATTCTTGCACCCTTTCTATTTAAGTGTATCCCATCCCTGTAGAAGCAATCTCTCCTGTTAACAAGTACAATCCAGGCTGAAAAAAAATTCTACCCCTTGAGCCTTGCACAATCTTACCAGGGCCGAATTGATCGACAAGGCTCTCATCTTATACTCCCTCCTATCGTGTCTGGGCAGAATTGCAGACACTTTCAAATTCAACCCTATTTCACGGCTTTTTTTCAACAGTGACCTGTACTTGTTAAGCAATTCTGCCGGTCACCTACTCTTGTTATCGTTAGTGCCAACGTGTACAACTATATCACCTTTGGTGCCCTTAAAAGATGATATCTGCTCTACAACGTCATAAACCTTTGACCCTGGCAGACATACCCTGCTCCTGTTCCACGTATCCTTTTTACAAAGCACGTTCCCCGTTTCCCTGACAATAGAGTCATCAACAACTACTAGTTCCTTTGGGACCAGCGCATTCTGCCTTGTGGGTTGCCGCTGTGTTTCACGATGACCAAGTGCAAGCTCTGGCGTTGATGTGGGCAGCTGAGAGCTTTTGATAGAAAATTGTGCACATTAAAGAAGTTTGGATGTATATCCTTGTTGGAGCTCTGATTCCCTTCATCCATCGTCTATGATTCATTCTGGATGTAGTTCTCACCTCAATCTTCATATGGCTTCCCTCAGGCGTTAGTGGTGGGTGATCATTTCGCTGCCAAGCTTCTGTGAAGTGTTTGAACCTTTAAGGAGGTCCTCTTCAGTATAACTGGAATGATCCTCCCCAAACTAGACTTGATGGCAGGTCTGAGTCAGGCTTACCTTTCATTATTCGTGGTTTTTACCCGTTGAGGACAGCGTATCCTGGTATAGGTATGCTTTGTAGCGGAGAAATGTTTCACTAATTCATTTGAAGGCCAAAATAATGCAGTAGTTTGTAATTAGATTCTGCTGTAATGATTTTGAATAATGCATAGTATGGTTGTTTGGTCGTTTGCCTTGTAACTTATGTCTGTATGTAAGTCTTCATTCAAATAAGACATCTGTTCAACAGTTGTCTGTGTAGAAAGCCTAGAGACAAAATTTGACTTTTCATGTGAACATATTTTCAGCGGAATAACATGTATTTTCGTGAAGTTAGCAGTCCCGACTGAGGGCTTCATGTTTTAGTTCGGCTTTTCTGGTGTACTTGATTTTTTGTACAGTTCTGCTTTCCTTTGCAAGTTGTCATCTTCTTAGGAAATTCTGGGTGTCGTGGTTTGGTTTTTCTTCGATGTGGCGACAAGATGAATAATTTCGGGATGATTTTCTGTGGTGCAGAAATTTCGAAGTGCGATTTGGTTGATAGAGATGCTCCAGTGCCTGAGAGTGTAGACTTTGCACGCCGAGAATTGGTTGCTCTTCTTCCTCCGGTGCATGAGGCCTGATCCGTAAGCTATAGGCATTCTTTCAAGGTGTCCCGACGGTTGAATAATTAGATTTAAAGATATCTGCAAATGTAGCACGTCGACTTACTTCTGAATATTGGAAGGAACAGTTTTGTTCCTGAGACGGGATAGAATGGGTGGTGCTGTCCTTTGGTGATTGACGTAAAGAAGGGTAGAGGAGGTGTGGACTTCAGATGCTGGTTCTCCCGGGGGGGGGGGAATCGTCCATTGCTTCGAAAACTCTTATTCACTCCCAACGTTTGTTCCTTGAATGGCTCGGTATTGATTCTAGGTGGGGAGTCCAGTTCATTTTTCCTGAGTGGGCGATGATATCCATCTGTTGTCTTCTCCTGTGATCGAGAATGATTTTTTCCCTTGGAAGAACGCTATTCGTTCTGGCCTTTCTGAAGAAGGCTCTTAGAGACCAGTGGATTGGGCCTGATAAGAGATGTTGATCGAGGCCTTAACAGAATCACTTTATCTGCAATTGGCAGTGGAAGGAACGTGACTAGATTTCGTTGTACACTCAGTTCAAATTAACAAGATGTTGGTCTTTTCATAATTTTTATAAATCTTAATAAGGTCATGCACGTTGAGAAGTTTGGAAAGCCCTCTAGAATACTCGGACTTTTTCAGTTAGATTTTATTGTAGATGTCTAAACGAATATGCTTAATGTCCTTGTTACATCGGTGTAGAAATGTGACGTTATTATGCAGTACTGTGAGGTTCACTTTCATCATACTGAAGCCGAATTCTATTTTCGAAATGATGTCGGATGAGGTCTCCTGGAGGGTCCTTACCTACTTTTCAATGAAGTTCCCTCTTGACAGCACAATACTTTCCGTTGTCATTTTATGCTGATGTTCGAGTTTTGCGATTACATTCTCTGTCAGACGTATATGAACATTTTTAATTGATCTACTCCAGATACCAATTCCTTAACCGCGACTTGAATTGGATTCACAAGGATTCTCAGCCCATCACAATCAATGGGATCAGTCTGTTCCGAATGTTTCCCGTAAAAGGTGGGATACGCTGTGTCAACTTTATCGCTGTCATTATAGATCGTTTTGCAGACATCACATTTCTATGCAAGTTTAATTTTTTTGCAAACTTTTTGACATCCGAATATGAGCTACAAGGTCCGCAGAGACTACCTACTTACAGGTACACACAAAATTTTCGCCCATGCTGGACAAACTGAAATGTAATGTCAAAGCGGGCTTAACAAGTTCGGTGAAATATTAAAATACCTTCCGCGTTTTTACGTTAAACCGAGCAAACTGTCAAAAGGTCACTTAGAAAGTGTGCCCTGTGGTGGCTAGCATTAAGCAGGGAGCAGGAGACAATCAACGGGGAGGCACGCTGACCTTGTCTGTAACTGAAGCTGTAGAGAGTGACTTTCTTTGTCATAGGTGGAAACAACGATAAAAATTATAAAAATTACCTTGAATCTGACGACCTGATGCAGCGTGTCCAGATCTAGAGATCCTCTGTGAGTTTAGTCTCTGATAGACGAAAAATCAGCATTGAATAGCTTTACAAAACCATTTAAAACTGATAAATTTCAGGAGCACACCTTAGACCACATGTTCACCACGATATGACAATACCATAATGATGGCACAAGCACTCAAAATCCCGAGGGTGAAGTTCCTGATCATGGAAAAGAGGCTGGTCTTCACAACCAAACTCATGAGAGGCTAGATATCATCTCCGAATATTTGGAACGCTTGCTCTTGGAGGATCCCGCAGCTCGCCTGCACTTGTGCCTCACCACAACAGGCTTGCACTGACTGATCGGTTTCTCTCCAAGCAGATGTTTGCCACCTTGAACTGGGTGGGCTCCAACTTTGACAGGCTAATAAGTAACAAGAAGGACAGATACAACTTTATCAATGCCCTTGACCTTCTAAAGGAGGATTATGATGCTCCTATACCCTAGTTCAAATCTGTCATCACTGGAGCCTTGCTGAATCATTGCCAATTTTTTTTTTAACATTTGTATGCTGTATTTTGTAGCCCTTTTTGTAACCTGTCTTGTATTTGTATGCGGTATATTATTCTGTTTTTCTTAATCTACTACATGTGAACCCTTGGTGTTCGTTGCCGTGATGGGACATTGTGTTGTTACTCTGTACTTCCCAATACAGATTTATTTATTTATTTAAATGTTAGAAGCGCCCCGTCTGGTTTGAAACAATCTGATGTTAGCAGCGCTACATGTAGTTTTCTGTTTTGGAGGCGTTGACGACACCAGCTTACGCTCGCGCTTACATTCTCTGTGCTCATCTAGGCTTACAAGTGCTCATCTAGGCTTTGACTAAATGGGGCCAGATGGTATGGTGACGTATGTGTGTGTTGCGTTCAGTAATCATTAAAATTAGTATTTTATGCCTACGTTTATAAAGTGAATCATTAAAATGAATATATTTCTGCCTAAATTTACAAAATGATTTTAGTGTTGTTTATACAGTGATTTTATTGTCAGAGGCACCAAGGTATTTATTATTTGCAGTTCTTTTTCATATTTCAGAATCTCATAAACGGACATGATCAAGCTTTATTAACGCTCTGACAGTTGACCAGCACCACTTCCCGGTGCTGGCTACAGATCAAGATCATACTGGACTGCTGTAGATTAGTACTTGCAGTCGGTTGCCCTGTGATACACATCAATACTAATCCCTGGAAACCCCCCCCCGCCGGAAACATTAACTGTATTCCTATGGTCGGTGACAAGCTTTCTGAACTGAATACCATAAATTAAGCTTATTAAACTTTCAAACAGGAGCATTCGTCCATCAGATATCCAAACATGACTAAGTTAAATGATGTCTTCATCATAGGCGATTGTAAATTATGCATTTTAAACTCTGATCTACGCATTATCTGTGTTACGTGCTATGCTACGTTTTGTGGATAATGCCTAAAATTTGATTGAAAAAAGGTGAATAAGCAATGCAGAGGCAATTTTTCATGTCTTTCATGCAAGGAAATGCCTGATGGTGTCCTTCAACAGTGGATAAAGGGTTCCTTCCCAAAGTAATGAGATACCCTACACATCAACTGAAATTGCATCATCCGCACAGAAAAATAAAGCCGTCCCACCATACGGGAAACTACAGATCGGGAGGTACAAATTGCCTATGGCGACAATTCGTCCCTCACAGATGACAGCGCTACCTGCACGTACTTGTTGCAACACACGGCAGTCCCACCTGCCCTGAAGGAGTCATATATAATGTAGCTTCCTTGGCCACAAAGTGCTGCCAAAACGTAACAACTTCGATGAATGGGGAAAACTGCCAGCAGATAAGTGATGATTGTGTGATGCTCATAAACACTCAGCTGAATATGCTTATTAATCAGATTAAGGAAATTATAGCCCAAAATTCAAGCCTACTTGAAGAAACACAACAACTCAAGCCACAAGTAGTTACAAATAAATTCAAAGTAATGAACATGCCTTCTACCACAGAATGGAACCAGAATTCACCAACATTCAAAATGGCAAAGGAGTTACACCAAAAGAATACAAGGTACCAGCATATTGTGAGGGTCAACACAGTTTCAAACCACTAACTAATCAGCTAAATAGCAGAGACGCATGTTTCAGTGAAGATAATTCTCCCAAACTTGCATCTAACATCACTGTAGATAGCCACTCAAAGACCTCTCAGGTGGCCCTCTCTCCAGTATCGACCCTAAATATACCAAACCTAAAATGTTAGAGCAGACAATCCATTCTGGAAAGGGTCCATGGATACTCACATGTGCAGCAGTATTCACGAGCCAAAAAAACCTCATATTATACAAAAGATCCCACCAGCAAGACTCACAAACCACAACCACTCCCTGCCAAAGTCTCATCTCACCGATCAACAGGTCCACTCGAGAGAAACCAGGATGATATCCTGCCACCCAGAGATGAAGAACTTTGTGCTGGAACCAAGGCTATGGCCCCGTGGAACTCTTGTCAAAACCTTCCTAGATCAGACGCCAAGAACAGCGATAAACTACCAATATTATCATCAAATGCAATAGCAATTCCAGCTGCCAAGCCAAAGAAACGCAGAAGGATTCAAATAAATCTACTGAGAACAAACTTACTATAGGAACCAAAATGCCCACATATCAATTAATCGAACTACCAGCCGTTTATAAAGTTAGTCCCCAAGACTGCAAACCTGTCTCGAATATCCCTGTGCACATCACAATGCACAGTAGACAATTGCGGATCCAAAAAGCTATTAGAACTGTCTTTGAAAAGGCAAGAAGTATATGTGACAAGCTAGACACTGTCGAACAGCTTCTGCTCTCGAAAACTCTAGATGTTCTCTGTATTGCTGAAATCTGGCTTGGGAACGGGCGGAATTCCCTTTCCTGTGCTCCTTAGTCTGGTTACCAGATGATCTACTCTTCAAGAGTGGACCATAGAGATCGAGGATTCGGAATTCTCTACAGTACCATTATCTTTTTATTGGTACATTCTGTGGTAAACCAATTCCTTGCGCCAAGTATACTTCATTTGTATTCTCCTCAGAAACATGCGACCAGGAAGACAGTCCCCACAATATCCCTTTCAATCCGATCATGAACCAATTGCCATACGGCTGCAATTGGCATTAGCATTAGCAAATGCCCACGATGCAAGAAAGCAAGCTTATATAGCATCAGCCAAAAAAAAAAACCTTTATTTCACCCATCCACTCGCTCGAAATGTTTGTCAAGTTCTGCCTTGTTTGGCTAAAGTCTGCCGAAGTTTGGCAAAAGGAAAACTTCGGCAAATCAATCCTACAAGAGTCTTTGCTCAAATTGAATTTATGACCTCTCAGACGATTATTCTGAGCAAAACGAAGAATCCCATCCGCAATGAGCATGCTCAAACCTTTAATATAACTGGATATATTCCATCGAATGCAGGTGCGTTTCCTGTGTTTATCTTCAAAAATTTATTCTCCTCTTTACTCTCAGTTATTACAAGATTGTTTAGCTTACTGCCAGACTTGAATACACTTCTGGCATTCCCCTCCCTGAATAACTCCACATGTGTGAATGTCAAGGCAAAATATTCATTTACTTTATTAGCGACCTGAGCTGTATCATCAACAGTTGAACCATCGATATCAAGTGGACAAATCAGATCAATCCCCTTCCTTCTAGAGTTTACATAAATAAAGATCTCTTTGCTGTTTTTCATTGCATCCTTTGCCAAAGATTTCTCGCAATCTGCCTTTGCCTGATTAACCTCCTTTGTAACTTTGTTACAGAGTATAATAGATATAAGCTTCTGTGTTACATGTTAATTTATATGTGTCCCCTGCATTTTTCTTCTCTATCACATGTAGTACTAGTAGTATTTATAGTAGTAGTAGCAGTAGTAGTGGCATGTGATGCAAGGAAACAAGTGTATGAGTTTATGCAGCATCAGCCAAAAAAAAAAAAAAATCACTATTCCCTCCAAATGCCTGTCCAGTTCCTCCTTAAATTTATTCAACCTATCAACTTCCACAACGACAGATGGAAGTTTGTTCCAGCAATTAACCACCCGCTGGCTAAAGGCAAATTTCCGCACATCTATTCTACATCTGTCTTTTCTTAATTTGAATTTATGCCCACTTAGGTTCGTAATCTGAACAAGTAGAAGGATCCCATCAGAATTCAGCGTGCTCAACCCATTCAACGCCTTATACACCTCAATCAGATCACCGCGCAGGTGCCTAATCTCCAGCCACTGCAATTTTCAGAACTTAAGCCCCTCTTGGTAAGAGGATCCCTTCATTCCACTCACCAATCTTGCTGCCCTTCTCTGTACACGCTCAAGCAAATCTACATCCTTCCTAAAATGAGGCCTCCAGACCTGTACGCAGTACTGAAGGCGTGACCTGACCATTGCATATACAGAGGGATAATCACCTCCTTTTCCCTGCTAGAAAAATTCCTATATATCATTGACAAAACCCCATGACCTGCTTTGGAAGCCTGTCTGCATTGCTCAGAAAACTTCACATCTGCCTGCACAATTACTCCGAGGTTTTTTCATTTTCTACCACCTTAAGAGTAGTACCAAGTTAAGCGATTGTTAGATTTTAAAGGGGGTAAAGAAAATATTATTATTATTCATGTGGGGACAAATAATATTAAACGTACACGATCTGACGATTTGTTGGAAAAATACAGGAACATGCTGAGGAAATGTCGCGAGCTAGGCCATAATGTCGACGTGTCTGCAATTCTGCCCAGACACGATAGGAGGGATTATATGTTAAGAGCCTTGTGGATTAACTCAAGACTTGAAGGAATCTGCAAGGTTTTAGGGGGAAAATTTCTATCAGCATGGCCACACATGTAGGTAGAAGGGATTTGTTTTGTTTGTAGAGACGGGATACACTTAAACAAAGGTGGTGCAAAAGTTTTTGCCAGTATTATTGAGGATACCTTAAAGGTTCAGGGAAACTGCTAGTTAGGGGGGATGTGGGTAATACTGACACGCGTTTATCTGATAATATTGGTCAATGTAACTCTTGCACATCCCTTAACAGTTCTTATCTGTTACCCCAACTGGACGTATTATCTAGAAGTTCTGGGGGCAAAGACGTTTCACGTGAGCGGGTAGCTAATATCAGGGAAGAGAGCCTAAAAAACTTCAAGGGTTGTGTTAGGTTTGTTAAATATACAAGAACAGTAAATCTTAATTGTTTATACAGTAACGTTAGAAGTGTCATCGATAAAATTAGCGAATTCGAATTGCTGGTTAAAACAAGTAACGCGGACATCATAGGGCTTACAGAGACGTGGTGCCACCCGGAAATTGGGGATGATAAGTTTCAGTACGGCTTGTATAATGTATTTAGGAAAGATAGGTTAGATAGAAGGGGTGGTGGGGTAATGTTTCTTATCAGAAGCAGCCTGAGTGCGACGATAGCTTTCCCGGATTCAGACATTTAACATGCTAGTATAGAGTCTGTATGGTGTGAGATAGTTGGAAGCAAAGGTATAATGCGAGTAGGAGTAATCTACAGACCAGGTGATTGTGAAGATTATGACAAAATCCTCTACATGCAAATGGAATGGGCAAGCAAGCGTCAATGCCTTATTATGGGTGATTTCAATTTGCCTCTAATTGATTGGAGAAAATGTGAAGGAAACTCGACATGGGGAACAAAATTTTTAAATCAATTAGATGACTGTTCTTTGTATCAACATGTCAGGGAAAGTACTAGAGAAAAGTATATCCTAGACCTCATCAACACACATGAATCAGATGACATAACAGGGCTGACAGTAGAGGAACCAGTAGCAGGAAGTGATCACGGAGTTCTACGGTGGATGATGACGAGAGAGGTAGCAGAAGTAAAAGGCAAAGTAATGGGTTTTAATTTCAGAAAAGGAAATTACGATGCCTTAAGGTACTACATGGCTTCTATTAACTGGGTAGATATCGCACAGAGATTGAATACAATTGAAGTCTGGTACGCTTTTAAAACATTAATCACAGATGCCTTGAATGCGTATATATCATTAAAAAATACTCCACGAGAAGAGTTCCAAGTTGGATGAATAGTGAAGTTGCCGCATTACTTGAGCAGAAAAGGGTGGCATAGAAAGGTTGCAGAGAAATAAAAAGTACTAAAGCCTATAACAGCTACAAGGTGATGTGTAATGGAGCCACAGAAAAGGTTCGACAGGCAAAGGCTGTTTATGAGAAATCACTAGCAAACAGAGCAAAGAGGGGGGATAAAGAATTCTTCACATATATAAATGCCAAGAAGAACAGGACAAACCAGATCGAACCTTTACGTAAGGGAAATGGGATAGTAATAAATACACCAGCTGCCGTTGCAGATGAACTCAACAGTTATTTTGCATCGATATTTACAAATGAAAAGCCTTTTGTGGCAACGGGAAATTGTGGGAGCGAAGATAAAAATATGTAGTTAATGATATTGCAATTTCGCAAGATTATTTAATGAAAAAACTTTCGAGCCTACAGACCAGTAAGGCTCCTGGAGTTGATGGAATAAACCCTATAATCTTAAGAGAGGCGGCAAGCGAGTGCATTGAACCATTGAGGCTAATTATGCGAGCATCACTAGACTCTGGGGAGATTCCCTTGGATTGGAAAAGTGCAAATGTATCTCCCATACATAAGGGTGGCTCTAAAAGTGAAGTTGGAAATTATCGACCTGTCAGTCTGACTTCAGTAATAGGGAAAATCATGCAGGCAATGATCAAGGGTGGAATTCAGGATCATTTGGATCGAATTGAAATTCTCAAGGATACCCGGCATGGTTTTGTAAAGGGAAAATCATGTTTAACAAATCTGGTTCGCTATTTCGAAAGGGTCACTCACGAGCTGGATTTAGAGAATAATTTCGACATTGTTTATTTAGATTTCAGCAAAGCTTTTCACTCAGTCCCACATGAGCGGTTGCTTTATAAGCTGGAACAGGTTGGAATCACTGGGAAAATCCTTAGATGGAGAGAAGGATGGCTTCAGGGAAGGAGGCAGAGGGTTGTGATAAATGGCTATTCCTCACATTGGGTTGATGTAAGAAGTGGGGTTCTCCAAGGATCAGTATTAGGACCACTGTTGTTTTTAATTTTCATAAACGACATTGATGAAGGGATAGAGGGCGTGATGTCTAAATTTGCAGATGATGTTAAAATTGGTAGAGTAGTTAATGATCACTGTCAAGTTGAGCTTCTTCAGAGAGACCTAGATAGACTTCAGGAATGGTCAGAAAAATGGCAGCTGTGCTTTAATCCAACAAAGTGTAAGGTATTACACATGGGAAACAGTAATTCCAAAATAATGTATTCACTTGGTGGGGTTCAACTAAACCCAGTACTGGAGGCAAGGGACTTGGGTGTTAAGATACGGTCAGACATGAAATTCTCTGATCATTGTAAACAGCTTGCAAGGAAGGCCCATGGTGTCCTATCGATGATCTATCGAACTTTTGCAAGTAGAGATAGGGACGTGATAATCCCATTATATAAGGCTTATGTTAGACCACACTTGGAATACTGTGTTCAAGTATGGAGACCGCACCTAAAGAAAGACATCGAGCTACTTGAAAGGGTGCAAAGAAGGGTAACTCGCCTGGTGAGATCGGCAAAAGGGCGTCCATATGAAGAAAGACTTCGAATATGTGGGTTGCAGAGTTTGAAAACACCTTAGAGGAGATTTGATTGAGGTGTTTAAGGCTCTGAGAGGCATCAGTAAAATGAATGAGGACAAAATTTTCAAGATTATAAATGATGCTAGAACTATGGGACATAAATTCAAGTTACGGGGGGAAAGGTTTAGATTGGACTGCAGAAAGTTTTATTTTAGCCAGAGAGTTATAAATTACTGGAATAAGTTGGCTTCATGGGTGGTAGAGGCCGACAGTTTGGGAAAATTCAAAGGTCATCTGGATAGTACTTTCGGGTAAGAGAAGCGCATAGGATGATAGGTTTAATTTCCTTTTATTTATTTTTTATTTTATTTTTTTATTTATTAATTATTATTAATTAGTTATTTATTTTATTTATCTATTTATTTATTTATTTTTTGTTTTTATCATTGTTTTGTTCGGATTTTTTTATTTATTTATTTTTTTTTGGCTGGTGCAGCATAGCTATAGGCTTTCTTGCACCAAGCGGCCGTTTCTTGCACCATGCGGCTTTCTTGCACCATGCTGCCGTTACTAATACTAATACTAATATTAATACCATACAGTTGGTATGTTTCTCTGGGGTTACTTGTACCGATATGCAGTACTTTGAATTTGTCAAGGTTTAAGTTCAGTTGACACTTCTTAACCCATCTGCCCAAATTATCTAGATCCTGTTGCAGTAGCACACTGCCATTACTGTCGTTAACAACCCTGTCAACCTTGGTACTGCAAACTGTGACATTAAGTCTCATATACCTTCATCAATATCATTGAAAAATATACAAAACAGTGGACCCAACACCGAACCCTGTGGTAATCCACTAATAACATTAGTCCACGAAGAGCAGCACCCAATGGTTAACACCCTCTGTCTTCTCCCACATAACCATCATTTTATCCATTGTAGCACCTTACCCTTAATACCATTCTGCTCCAATTTGTACAATTGTATTCCATGCGCAACAGTGTCAAAAGCTTTCCTGAAATCCAAATATATAATATCAAAATTTTTTTTGCATCCAGTTCCATTGTAACCACATCATTATATCCTATCAAATTTGTCAGACAATACTTTCCTTTAACAAACCCATGCTGTGTCTCAATTATTGCTGCAGTCTTGTCTAGATGATCCTGCAATGCATCTTTAACCAGTGACTCCATTATTTTACCCGCAACAGAAGTTAAACTAACTGGTCTGTAATTACTCGTGTTACCCTTCGATCCCCCTTTGTGAATTGGGGATACATTCGCACATCTCCAGTCCGTGGGAACCTCCCCTGAGTCCAAGGATGCTCTCATAATTATGGCTAAGGGTTTGCTTATTTGCTTTGCCGCCTCTTTTAATATAACTGGATAGATCCGATCCACCCCAGGTGCCTTTCTTGTGTTTAACTTCAACAATTTCTCCTCCACTTTGCTCTCAGTTATTACAAAATCATTAAGTATTCTGCTACAATTTGATAACCTTCTACCATTTTCACACCTTAATAATTCCTCATGTGTGAACGTAGATGCAAAATACTCATTCAATTTGTTCGCTATCTGAGCAGGATCATCAACACTCGAACCTTAGATATCAAGTGGACCAATCAGATTCATCCCCTTCCTTTTAGAATTTATATAAGTAAAGAAATCCTTGCTGTTTTTCTTAGCATCTTTTTCCAAGGATTTCTCGTAATCTGCCTTCGCCTACCTAACCTTCTTTGTGACCTGATTACAGACTAGCTTATATCTGCCATAGGCTTCTGAGTCGCTTGGAAATTTATATGAATCACATGCAAGTTTCTTCTCTGTTACGAATATCATTAGTTCATTAGATAACCATTTAGGCCTAAACCTTGAACAATATTTCTTAATAGGTATGAAACTTTTAGTAGCATCCACGATTAATTAGACACCCTACCTATTCTTCCTTTATCATCTCCTGCCCTGCGAATGCAAAGCATATCGTCTTGGATTGTAGCTGCTGGCCGGTAGGCACCCTTATAAAGACGTTCCAGGAGAGGAGCAGATCGATCGCTTACAGCGGATCCAGGCGTGATAAACAGCCATAGCTACAAAAAGATGTCTTGCTACCAGGTTCACACGAAGGAGAGATTCTTTGGTTTATGCAGAATGTACGCAGCCTAAAAAACAAGCTTTATTGTCTCCAGACTCTCCTATTGCTTAATGAGTTTGATGTCATCTGCCTTACAGAAACATGGTTAACAGCGGATAGACACCTTGATCTTGCCCATTTTAACACTCCTTACAAACACATTGGGAATCACAGGATTATCGGGCGAGGCGGAGGTGTTGAAATCCTGTTCAACGATCGATTCCAGCCAATAAGGACACGAGTGAGCCAGTCAAACAACTTTGAGGCAATCTCCCTGACGCTGAGGAGCCCTCTTCTTCAAATCCAATGCTGCCTGGTCTACCTTCCTCCAGACCACAATGAAGATTCTAGAGCTGAGCTGCTCACGTGGTTAGCAACCAACTTAGTGCCTAAAATTCCAATTGTTGTAGCAGGTGATTTTAACTTGCCACTGCCCAGGCATAGGAATGCCCTTGAGGGCCTTGAGGTCACTCTTCGGGCCTTTAACCTTACACGGTTAGTGACGCAACCAACTAGAGCGTGTCAAGCACTGGACCTAATCTTCCACAACTTGCAAGATATCAAACCCCTACCTAGCAACTTTCGATTCCAATCTGATCACTCGCCAATTGCATGTAAACTATCCTTACCGAGCAATTCCCTTGGGCTACCTGACGAGTACTCAGCTGAATTGCCTAGGATAGCCTTCTCTACCAAATATCTGAAGCCAGAGATCGTTCTCCAATGCTTGATTGGGTTTGACTGGGAGCGTCTCTATTCTGAGCCGTTGGAGGATGCCGTTATGCTCTTGTCAGAACATCTGAAGTTAATTGCACTGCATGGTGCAGCCAGAATCACCAGGATTGGTAACAAGTCGAATCGGGGTTTCAATAAGGAAACTAACATGGCTTTCATCAAGAAGCAGAAGGCCTACCGGAAATGGCAGAAAACTCAACTTCCCTCAGACCGTTCCATCTTTAAGAAAGCAAGAGCTTGCTTCTTGAAAAAGAAAAGGCAGGTCCTTAACCAAGCTGTTCTCAATACGTTGAAGAGTGGTAGAAGAATCCTTTCGCATCATCATCATCTAGCCATTGACAAAAAGCTTGTCCAGGAATGGGCACAGTTCAACTTACTGCAGGCAGATTTTCCTGACTCTGATACCTCTCTCTCTCAGGAGGACTGGTTACCTAGGGCACACTTGTCTGAAATAGAAATAACTAGAGAGACCCTAATTGATGTCATCAATAAACTACCCAACAAAGCCACTGTAGGTCCAGATGGTTTCCCACTCTTTATTATCAAAATTTGCAGCCCATATATAGTCGACCTTCTCCTTCACCTTTTCAGACAAATCCTGCAATCTGGAATAGTTCCTTCAATTTGGAAAACCTACCATGTTAAGCCCATTCCAAAGATCAAGAAACCCAAATCTCCTTAAGACCTGCGACCAATATCCATCAGTTGTTCTTTACTCAAAATATTTGAAAAAGTAATTCTGCCAGCAATTGCCCAGCATTGCTTTGCCCACAGGCCCGAGTACCTGTATACCGTTCTACAAAGGAGACCGACAACTACCAATCTTCTTGATACCCTCTTCAGAATTCAGCGCCCCCTTAACAACAAATCACAGATTGATATCATATTCCTCGACATAAAATCGGCTTATGACAGAATACACCACCCAGCTCTTTTTACCATTCTGAAACACTACTTCGGCCTGGCAGATACCTTACTTCAAATTTTGAAGTCTATTTTACTTCCTAGACATCTGTCTGTGACCCACAATGAATTTCAAGTAACTATTGACGTCTCAAGAGGCATCCCACAAGGAAGTGTACTGTCAGCTGTCCTGTTTGCAGCAGTTTTGGAGCCTTTCCTTGCTCAGAATCCGAACTTTGTCTCTTATGCCGACGATCTGAAGTTCTATGTGAGCTCAGATCATAATCATCAGAATCATGATATCAACGAACAAGCTTCTAGGCAGATATTGAGCTTGGAAAGTTATCTTGCCACAGTTGGGCTGCACGTCAGCCCTTCCAAATCAGCACAACTGATGATAACCAAGAAGAAAGTCAAAAATGATATCCAAATCTTTGTTAGTGGGGAACCGGTGCAAAAGGTGACCTCTCATACTGATCTTGGCCTCACCTGGGATGTTGGGCTCACTTTTCAGCCTCACTGTGCCAGGATGAGGCAGAAGACGTACGCTGCTCTTTGGGCAGTGCGTCAAGAGCTCGTGGGTGTGCATCAACCAGCGCTGCTTGTTCGGCACATCTTGAGGTGTATTACGCCGATTCCTCTCTATGCTTCAGAAATTTGGTCATCTACCCCTGCCTCATACCTTCAGAAGTATCTCAGTTTAGAGTACTGGTTACTCAGATGGATGAACAGGGTGGTAGGCCACCCCCTAACTATCTCCAGATCTATCCTACAAGCAAATCTGGGCACCACTCCCTGGAGACATATCATCATGACAAAAAATGCCTTCACGCTTGCACGACTTATAACCAGGCAAATTGATGCTCCATCGGTATCCTCATTAATCTCTGGCCCGAGGAGAGCAAGAGGGGAGCACCCCGACTCCTGCCTCCCTCTACGTCTGACGCTGTCAAACATTGATTCCCTGAGGAACATGTTTCCAGCCAATTGTCTTCGGATCTTCAATAAATTTAGGATCCACCCTGATAGGTTCTGTGAAGACAAGCCCTACAGGAAGGAAATCCTCAAGAACTGCTACCAGATAATTAACTTATAATACTCACCTGCTCCTGGACATGACAGACTGCTTTTTTTTTTTTTTTAATTTTGTATATTACTGTATATTTTGTATATTATTGTATATTTAATCCTGTAAAAGTTTCGGGTCGAGCACGCATGTACTCTTGTTTATGGTACATTGCGTTCCTCGCTCCTAGTCTGTCAATATTCACACCCTTCTGGCACAGAGCCGTCCCGGGGTGACCCAAGGTTCCTTGGGAAATAAACTGATTTAATAATTAAATAAATAAATAAAATAATTCCTTGAATACTTCCCACTTAGAATTTACTGTTGATAACATCGTCAGTTGATCCCACTGTACAGAATTTAAAAACTGTCGGAGAGACCACTGTACTCACATTTACGGAAGCAAAAACCCTTTCATTTTCTCCTGATGGTAATTAAATCTTATGTAAATCCCACATCAGTACACTGTAATCACTGCCACCTAGTGGTTCCTTTATCAGCAAATTCTTAATACACGAGTGATCACTGCTGATAACCAGATCAAGAGTATTACTTTCTCTGGGTGCCTCTCGAACATGCTTCTGCAGAAAACAATCATCCAATAAATCCACAAATATCTGACTAGTGTGTGACCAACCCACAAGTTCCAGTCTATATCTGGGAAGTTAAAATCCCCCATTATAAGACATTTCGATTTACTAGCCCACTCTATTTCTCTGTAAAATTGTTCATTGTACTCATTCGAATCATTAGGCCTATAACACACTCCTACTCTTATTTTTGCTTTCGCAGTGTTTATGTCACACCAAACTGACTCAACAATGCACTGTTGATCTACATCAACTGGATGCACTTCTTTTGATTTTATGTTTTTCTTAATTAACTGCCTAACACCTCCTCCCTTTCTATCCTGTCTATGCTTTCTGTACACGTTGTACTCCCCAAATTCCAGTTCAGCATTCCTTATATCTGTGTGACCCACGTCTCTGCTATCCCAACAATATCCGCATTTGATGTCTTGACCATTACTTCAAATTCATGAAATTTATTTTCTATATTTCTAGCATTGGTATACATGCGCACTCCTATTCCTAGTTACCCTAACACCTCCCATATACCCACCTATTTCAGGATGACTTCCATCCGTCCTGAAACCCCCAACACCCCACTCTCCAGGTCGCTACTTATTCTAATAGAAGTTTTGCAAGAATCACCTTCACCTCTGCCTACGGCTACTGTTAAACTATTAGTCCTTGTATCCCCCCCCCAAGCTATCAGTTTTCCGACCCACCTAACACTGCCTGATAGCATCAGCAAATATTCTTGCACCCTTTCTATTTAAGTGTATTCCATTCCTATAGAAGCAGTCTCTCCTGTTAACAAGTACAGTCCAGGCTGAAAAAAATTCTACCCCTTGAGCCTTGCACATTCTTTCCAGGGCCGAATTGATCGACAAGGCTCGCATCATATACTGCCTTCTATCGTGTCTGGGCAGAATTGCAGACACTTTCAAATTCAACCCGAATTCTCGGCTTTTGTTCAACAGTGACCTGTACTTGTTAAGTAATTCTGCCGGTCTCCTTCTGTTAATATCATTAGTGGCAACGTGTACAACTATGTCACCTTTTGTGCCCTTAAAGATGATATCCGCTCTACAACGTCATCAACCTTTGCCCCTGGCAGACCTACCCTGGTCCTGTTCCACCTATCCTTTTTACAAAGTATGTTTCCCATTTCCCTGTCTAATTAGTTCATCTGACATCCATTTATGCCTAAATCTTCAATAATATTAGCCTCACCTAACTTCCATATCCCAGGCACTAAAAAGAAAAAAAGAGATAACATCCCCCAAATTCATTGATCCACCACGATGTCTCGAAGGCGCAACCTCCATCCCTTCGAAAGCTCTCAATAACTGCGATCTCGAGCTGGCTTTTTACCTCATTACCAGGTGGATCAGAACCATTGCAAGTTACGGAGCAAAAAAGACTGTCTTCATCACTCCCCGTTGTAGATCTTGGTGGACACCTGCATTGAACAAAACCCTACAAGAAAAACAAAATTTCCATAAGAGGTGGAAAGAGTCAGGCGCTGTACAAGATCGTATTCCCTTCTCGAGAGAAAGGGCAGTGTTCAACCGGCAAAATCATTTGCAGTTAAAAAAACATCTAAAAGGAACCCTATAAAAAGGCAAACCATTTTATGTCTGTCACCACATAGGAATTCTTAAAACACTGGAGGTTAAATTGTAACTGGACCGACGTATCCAGGCAAAAAAAAAATTAATTTTGATCACCCAAATAATTAAATTCATCTGCCTTGCTGTGTCTTATGTCTGTTAATTGCGTGTGTTCTATGATCGATTTGTCTGTTTTGTTGGACGAAAAGCCCCAGATTCTGGGAGGAAAACATTGCTCTCTACAACTGAGACCGGACTAACTCATCCACGGAGTGAAAAATGCCCATTAACGTTCTTCGCGTCATTGACGGGATTCGAACCGTGACCTTTTCCAACCGGTGTGGGGAGGATGGTGAAGATAGCACTGTGCTACACACGCAGGCGATGTATCCAGGCAACTTACCTGTCAACAACGTCTGAACTGATATTCTTGTCACTTCGCATCACCAGGAAGCAGCTTATAATCGCTATAAATTGATTGCCGCCCACCGCAACCACAGGCCCCGAACTTGTGCCATGATTCATTAACAAGTGTCTCAACATCAGGGCCGCCGTTGTCAGCCGCCCGTGCGCAAACTTTAATAAGACTGCCCTCTACTAGAAAGGGGTTACAAAAATAATTAAAAATTTTATTATATATTTATTATTCTAATCACAGAACAACTAGTTCAAATTATGGTTAAATATATCATGAAAACTGAAAAAATATAAATAGGTCACAAAATAAATTTTCAACATAAAAAAAGATTACACAGAACGATAATAATCAGTTCAACTTGTTAATAGTATCACTAAAAATAATTTAAAATTCTCTATTATTATTTTAATAATCAAAGTACATTCTGTTCAACTTATTGTTTAAAATTAAAAAAAAATATATATATATATATAAGTAGGTAACAAAATATTTTTTCGGCAGTACAAAAAGATGGCATACACTGAGTGATCACTGAATTATGACCACCCGTATGAAAACTTAATGGGACACGTTGACCACGTGAGGTACGTGAGTGCGCAGTTAGTCGACCTACGTAGCATAGATAAGGTATCATTGGGTTCAGTAGGTAATAAAATTCCCAGCGTGATGGGTAAAAGGAAGGATTTATCGGACTAAAGGAGAGATTGTGGGAGTTTGACGAGCTGGTGCCTCGATTTTCCAAACGGCTGAACTGGTGGCATGTTCGAGATCCACCGTTGTTAAAGTGTACCAGGATATCGTCAAAATCGTGAAACAACGACCCGACGGGAAAAATGTGAGCGAAAGGTTGATGTTAGAGGTGAGCTGGACTACCGGATGCGCGTACCGAGGTGAACATGTGCTCGAAGGTGCTCCAGAAATTTATCAGTTTTAAATGGTTTTGTAAAACTATTCAGTGGTGATTTTTCGTCTACCAGGGACTAAACTCACAGAGGATCTCTAGATCTGGACAAGCTGCATCAGGTCGTCAGATTCAAGGTAATTTTTATAATTTTTATCGTTGTTTCTACTTCTGACAAAGAAAGTCATTCTCGCCAGTTCAGTTGCGGACAAGGTCAGCGCAATCCCCCGTTGATTGTCTCCTGCTAAAGCCAGCCACCCCAGGGCACACTTTCGAATTGACCTTCCCATAGATCACTCCGGTTAACGTAAAAACGCTGAAGGTATTTTAATCTTTCACTGACCCGGCTTTGCCATTACATTTCAGTTTAGTCAGCATGGGCGAAAATTTGATATGTACCGGATGTCTCAAGGAAGCAGATTTTCTACTTGTATGTTCTTCCTGTAAGCAGGTATGTCTCTGCGGACCTTGTAGCCCATATTCGGATGTAAAAAAGCTTGCAAAGAAAATTAAACTTGCGTGGAAATGTGATGTCTGCAAAATGATCAATAATGACAGCGATAAAGTTGATACTGCGCATCCCACCTTATACAGAAAACATTCGGAACAGACTGATCCCATTGGCTGTGATGAGCTGAGAGTCCTAGTGAACCCAATTCAAGTCGCCGTTACGGAATTGGTATCCGGACTAGATCAGTTAAAAGATTCTCACATGCGTCTGACAGAGAATGTAGTCGCAAAACTCGAACATCAGCATAAAATGACTACAGAAAGTAATTCCAACGTCATGGAAGCGATCGTCAGCAGTACCGAAATTGTGATGTCAAGAGTCAACTTCATGGAAAACGAGCTAAGGAACCTCCAGGAGACCTCATCCGACGTTATTTCGAAAATGGAATTCGGCTTTAGTATGATGAAAGCGAACCTCGCAGAACTTCATGATAACGTCACATTTCTGCACCGATGTAACAAGGACATCAAACTTATTCTTTTAGACATCTACAATAAAATCGAACTGAATAAGTCCGAGGATTCTAGAGAGCTTGTCAATCTGCTCAACGCGCAGGACCTTATTAAGATTTATAAAAGTTATGAAAATACCAATATCATGTTAATTTGTCCTGAGTGTAAAACAAAATCTAGTCACGTTCCTTCCGCTACAAATCCTAGAAGAAGCGACTCCGCTGAGGCCTCGATCGACATCGCTGATCAGGCCGAATCCACTGGTCTCCAACAGCCCCCTTCAGAAGGCACGAACGAACAGTGTTCTTCCCAAGGAAAAAATCATTCTCGATCACAGGAAAAGACAACTGATGAACATTATCCCCCACTCAGGATCAATACCAAGCCATTCAAGGAAAAAACATTAGGAGCGAATAAGAGCAATGAACGATTTCCCCCTCCTGGAGAACCAGCGTCTGAACTCCAAACCTCCTCTTACCCCTCCTCACATAAATCACAGAAGGACAGCACCACCCATATTCTCCCGTCTGGGGTACAAAACTATTCCGTCCAAGACTCAGAAGTAAGCCAATGTGCTACATTTGCAGATGTCCTTAAATCTAACCATTCAACCGTCCGGACATCTTGGTAGAATGCCCCCAGCTTACGGGTCAGGCCGCACGCACCAGAGGAAGAGAGGCAACCTATTCCCGGCATGCAAAGTCTACAATCTGAGGCACCGGAGCATCCCTATCAACCAAATCACACCCGGAAATTTCAGAACCAGAGCAAATCATCCCGAAATTATTCATCTTGCCCCCACATCGAGGAAACAATCAAACCAAGACACCCAACATTTCCTAAGATGACACCGTGCAAAGGGAAGCAGAAATACAGAAAAAACCAAGTAACTGCACCAGAAAAGCCAAACTACAACATGAAGCCCACAGTCGGGACTGCTAACTCAACGAAAATACATGCAATTCCGCTAAAAATCTCATCACATGAAAAATCAATTTTTGTCTCCAGGCTTTCTCCACAGACAACTGTTGAACAGATGTGGTCTTATTTGAATGAAGACTTAGGTATAGACACAGAAGTT